>NW_024711595.1:0-6840 GCF_018991925.1 Homarus americanus | reverse complement strand
GTGGTGTGTAGTGGTGGAGGTGGTGGTGTGTAGTGGGGATGTGTGGTGGTGGAGTGTAGTGGTGGTGGTGTGTAGTGGGGATGTGCGGTGGTGGTGTGCAGTGGTGGTGGTGTGTAGTGGTGGTGGTGTGTAGTATTGGTGGTGCGTCGGGGTGTGTGCTATAGGGTGGGTATATGTGCTGGGTGGTTTACACACGTCCTAGATGGTTTATATATATATATATATATATATATATATATATATATATATATATATATATATATATATATATATATATATATATATATATATATATATATATATATATATGTGCTGGGTGATTTACACATGTGCTGGGTGGTATATACGTGTGCTAGGTGGCTTACACATGTGTCGGGTGGTTTACACATGTGTTGGGTGGTTTATATCTGTGCTGAGTGGATTACATGTGTGTACGGCAGTCAAACACTACTAAAGAAACGGTGAAAAATGAAAGTGGGTCCCATAAGCATGAGTGCTCTCGATCGCCTTCACTTCCCCATATTGTAAACTCAGGTATCCATTTACAGGTGGGTGAAAAGGGAGCACCACCAGGGAATCGAACCCCCAGGCCCATGGAACAGGAGGCGAGCATTGCATCCACACGACCAAAGAAACGGTAGTCGAACACCATAAATAAAACGAGATTCAATGTAAAACTCAACTAGAAGCACAATATAAGTTCTTTTATATAAAATAAAGATGGTTTTCAGTTTTATCGAGAAACCTTCGGATATAAACTTGCTAACACCGCGTACCATCTTGGCCAGGTAGACGACACACCCATCAGCCACCGAGAATAAACAAAAGCAAAAATAAATTAACATTCTCTCTGGATATTTTACATGCATTTAAATATAACAAAAGATTTCACGGGAGACACTTCACGAATTTAACTTTTGTTTCCATTGTTTCTGGTTTTATTTGTACAGTACACTCTTGTTTTGTTCATGACTGGGAGACCTATCCACTTACGACACGTTATTTTCTCACCATCACACTACAGAACTATAATCACGTTCTCAGAGTCAATTGGTAATGGAGACGTAATGATCTAGGATTACGAATTGTTCAACAAGAAAATATGATAAGGTAGGAAAGACAGCGCACCTTTATAGAGCACACACACACACACACACACACACACACACACACACACACACAAATCCTGACTAAAATACGACGAGTTGAAATTTAAATTCTTAAGACCTAACCTAACCTAACCTAACCTAACCTAACCTAACCATAACACAATGAATTCACCGTAAAATAAAAATCCTTATTACCTCGGATCACAAAATACCCCCCAAAAAATCGAATTATCTAATCACAACACATCATCTTCAGCAAAAAAATAATAAATAAAAATAATAAATAAAACTGCCCACCTAAAATCATTAATAAAATAGAACAAAATAAAACGTCAAACCACAACATCAAGTAGAAATTTAAACCTTAAACCTCGCCAGACCTAAACCACGACAGACTTAATAATCACCTAAACCACGATAATGAACAAATAAACCCAACAAGCAAGAACAAGTGTCGTCACCACCTCCAACAACCTGAAAGCCGACTGAAATTGGATTCTGAAGGCAATTCGTTCCGGGGGTGAAGGGCGTAGCTGGTAATTACTGAGGTGCTCGTTCTTGATATGTACACACACACACACACGGTTAATGTCGGGGAGGAAGAGACCAGAATAAACGGATCAAGTCGTATTACACATGACCATCTCGCTGTGTTATCTCCCTGATAATTGAGTTCTGAGTCCTGCCAAGATCCTCTTTTTAAAATCTTCATCATTAATATTATCATTCTCCTCCTCCTATTTTTCTTTGTTTTTCTTCCTCATTTTTCATATTCCTCCTCCTACTCCTCTCCTCTTCACTTCTTCCTCTTGTGTTTCCTCCTCTTCTTCTTCTTCTTCTTCTTCTTCTTCTTCTTCCACTTTTGCTTCTTTTGATCTATCTAAAAGCAGAACTTTAAGAAAGACTGAAAGACGAGTGAGGGGAGAATAAGAAGAAGGAAGAGAGGAGAGGGAAAAGGGGAAGGAAAATATAGTTGAGGGAAGGGAAGGGAAGGAAGTGAGGGAAGAAAGTTGAGTGCGGGGAGGAAGGAAGAGTGGCGAGGAAGGAAGAGGGGGAAAGAAGGAAGAGGGGGAAAGAAGGAAGAGTAGAGGGGTTATCTCCTCCCCCTCATATAGCAGGACACAAACACCTTACCAGCGCCTTAAAACAAACGCCCACACCATCATGCAAACACAAGCACACTCCATAAATATTTCCTGATCCTGCCAGATCATAATTAACCTGTATGAACACCTGGGCGTGTCAAGTCATACCTGAGGGGCTGGCACAAGAGGTATTATTAGAATGATCCATTACCTGAGTGGTTTAAATTGTGTGGCAATAATTGGTATGTTCAGGTAATTAATTGGGACATTTGAAAAAAAGTACAGCATTACAAGTGAGTCTCTGGACAGGTGTGATAAGTCTCCCTCTCTCAGTAAAGAATCTTAATACAATCAGGAAAGTATTGTTGGTTGGTTGGTTTGAGAGGGTGGGAAATTTAAATACTATCTACCCTTAAAATGTTAAAGTTTTATGATTTTAAAATTTAGGAACACGATAGAAAAGACCCAAAAAATAAAGTTCATGATCGTAACTATCGTTAATTGCACAGTAGTGTGTTGTTCAGCTCATCAACAAACAGCAACAATAATCTGGCTTCAGGAGTTACAGTTCTCGGGGCACATTAACACTAGAAGATAAACTGTATACTGGTGTTGATGGTCTTGGTAACCTGAGCTTTACCGAGGTTCTCTCTTAGTTAGCGGCGGGGTTTTGGTGCGTCCCTCTGTAAGCAAGATAGCGAGTCCCCAGCCCTGACCAGACACGCCTCCACGGAACACTCCTAAGAAACAAGTGCTCTCTGTCAACCTGATGTTTAGAAGTGTTGCACCTTTTGACAACTTGAATAGCAAATTATGTCGTGTACGTAATCCGCCATTAGTGTAATATTTGAAGACTAGGTTGATTCTAATGACCAACCACTATTCTGTTTAACTGTCTAACCACCACACCGCCTCAACTACACCAAAAAAAATGAACTGGGGGGAAGAAAGACAGGATAGGAACATCAAGAAACTGTAGGGGGTGAGATGTACCAGCCCAGGGAGGGGGAGGAGGAGGAGGACTAGGAAGAGGAGGAAGAGGAGGACGAGGATGGGGAAGAAGAGGAGGAGAAGAGGAGGAGAAGAGGAGGAAGAGGAGGACGAGGAGGAAGAGGAGGACGAGGAGGGGGAAAAAGAGGAAGAGAAGAAGAGGAGGAGGAGGAGGAAGAGGAGGAGGAGGAGGAAGAGGAGGACGAGGATGGGGAAGAAGAGGAGGAGAAGAGGAGGAGGAGGGCTTCACTATGAGAGAGAGAAAAAGGAAACGCACGCAAGACTCTCAAAGAACGGGAACCTCCACGTAAACACAACAATTCCTCAAGTACAGGTGAAGCAATCCTCTCACCACTCGGGTTCGTCCCAGATGTGAGTGTCTTGGGTGCTGGTCTGGAATAGTGGGGTGTAGAGAACGTCCCAAAGGTGTGTCGGGGAGCAGGTGTAGTGTGTCGAGGAATGATGATGATGGTGTAGCTGGTGTGGATAAAAAAATGTATATACTTGACCTTTGACCTTTCAGAGACCTCACATAAACCTACAAGGAATTCCCGCAACATCATTCAAAATCCGAGAGAGTAAAAAAATCTGTTAAAAAATCCTTTGAGCGCGGATACGGATTTCCCCTCTCCTCTCTCTCTCTCTCTCTCTCTCTCTCTCTCTCTCTCTCTCTCTCTCTCAAACCAAACACCTTTACAGATCAAAACCAGAGCTCATCAATATTCTAATCCAGCTCATCACTTCAGTATGCAAATTAATAGGAACAGATTATACCAATGGTTCTCAAATTCGCCTAATATTTTTATTTTGGTCGATTACTCAATTCCTTTCGGGTAGAATTCGTCTCCCTGGATCAACATACTCAATTCCCACTATGGCAACAGGTAAACGCACTTATGCCCTCGACACTAACCCCCCGACGCACTCTCTCCTTCCCTCACACACACTCTCAACACCCCGTCACCCACCTTCCCCTCCACCTGCCTCTCCCCACACACTCACAACACCCCCACACTCACAACACCCTCCTCACCCACCACACTCACAACACTTCACCCACCACCTGTCTCTTCCCCCCATACTCCCTCCCTCACTAACTCTCCTCAGCAGGTCGGTAATTACAAGCTCGTGATGACCTGTTCCAAGGCAAGTAATTCAACACCTTCACGCCAACACCGTCATCATGAACTAACGCAAGACATGAAGCTTTGTCTTCCACTCTGGTATTACTGTCACTGTTGGTATTACTATCTCCTACAGCTGGTATTATTTAATTCTCATACAGCTGGTATTACTATCTCCTACAGCTGGTATTATCTCCTACATTAAGGTACTATCTCCCTACAATGGTGACTATACCTACAGCTGGTAGTATCTCCTACAGCTGGTATTATCTCCTTCAGCTTGTATTACTATCTTCCTATCTTCAAGAACTAGTATTTCTATCTCCTAGGGCTGATAATACAATCTCCTGGTATTGGTATTACTGTTTCCTAGTTCTGGTATTGCTGTTTCCTAGAGCTAGTACTACTGCTAGAGCTGGTATCACTGCCTACCTTCACCTTCCTCCTCCTCCCCCAGCCATCCATAACGGGGAGAGGAACGGTAAAAAGTTTCTGTGGATTTACTAACAAAATAAAAAACTCCCATCTCCATTTTCTTATGGTTTTACTGGCCACACACACACACACACACACACACACACACACACACACACACACACACACACACACACACACACACACACACACACACACACACACACACACACCGGTAAACAAACACAAGTCTTATGAATTCTCTACTTTGTTATTTATTTCCTGACAACATTGTTTTTCAAGCACTCAAAGTCATAGTTATTACTCACTATTAGTAAATATCACCTGATGATTAGCTCCAAGTTTTTTCACCTTAGGTTAAACATTAAACACTGGCCGGGGGGCGGGGGAGGTTAGGTTAGGTTAAGTTTAATTAATTTGGTTACGCTAAGGTAAATTAAGTTACGTTAGGACGTTAGGCAAGGTTAGGTTAGGTTAGGTTTGATTAAATTTAGTTACGCTAGGGCAAATTAGGTTAGGTCACGTTAGATTAAGTTAGGTTAGGTTAGGTTTGATTAAATTTAGTTACGCTAGGGTAAATTAAGTTACGTTAGGTTAAGATAGCGTTAGGATGATTAATCTTCAACTGAATAAGCTGGGACTCATCATCAGGTTATCCGCTTACACTTACCACAGCCGGGTACCAATACATAATAACTGGCTGGGTGTTAAGACTTACAGAAGCCCCCGGCATCACGTCCTCCTGCCCCCAGCTGTCACGGTGGTCAGAAGAGCCTCCCTGTTATTACACTACACACACATTAACAATCGCTGCCTCTTCGCCTAGCTATCTTTCCACCCCGCTATCCCTCCACTCCACTATCCCTCCACCCCGCTATCCCCCCCCCACCCCCCACTCCACTATCCCTCCACCCATGGTTAAGTATCCAGTTACTGACCTGGTCATTATGCTTGGGGTTGTATCCATCTTTATCTGTCTCTGTCTATCTGTATGTTTATCTGTCTCTGTCTATCTGTCTCTATCTACCTGTCTCCCCTGACTGAACATTATCAAGCACCACCACCACCACCACACGGCCGCGTCAGGAGGAGGGTGGATGACCTCGCCTCCTCCTCTGTCCGTTGTGTTCTCTTCCTCCGTCGATGCCGTTAAATTACGATAAAAAAAACACAAAACAAGTTTATCTTTTTTTCTCAACTAATCTATTTTTTTTTCCGTCGATGTCGTCAAATAATAAGGATTTTTTATCGATGCCACCAAACTTAGATTAAAGAAAGAGTAAAAAAAATATTTCTTGAAAGAATAAAAAACATTAAGAGTTTCTTATTTTTTGGGGGGGGGGAGGAGGAGGGGGAGGAGGAGCAACGATGCTAATACGATAAAATTAAATAAAACAGAAAAAAATTCCTTTATTAATATTAACGATCCGATTAAATTCAATAAGATTAAACAAAATTAATTAACCCCCCACCAAAAAAAAAATCCAACCATATCTCTTTATAATTATTAAACTACACCGAAAGAAATAACATTACACAGAAGAAATAATAGGGAACGAAAATATTCAACAGAGCTGACCATCAAAATACCAATGTGATGCATCGCTTAATTCTCTCTAAAGAAACTGAAATGTGTGGGGGAATATTATCTGTTGTGGTGTTGTGTGGGTGAGGTTAAGGGTGGGTGTGGGAGGTTAAGGGTGGGTGTGGGAGGTTAAGGGTGGGTGTGGGAGGTTAAGGGTGGGTGTGGGAGGTTAAGAGTGGGTGTGGGAGGTTAAGGGTGGGTGTGGGAGGTTAAGAGGGGTGGGAGGTTATGGTGGGGTGTGGGGGGGTTAAGGGGTGTGGGAGGTTAAGGGTGGGTGTGGGAGGTTAAGAGTGGGTGTGGGAGGTTAAGAGTGTGTGGGGGAGGTTAAGGGTGGGTGTGGGAGGTTAAGGGTGGGTGTGGGAGGCTAAGAGTGGGTGTGGGAGGTTAAGAGTGGGTGTGGGAGGTTAAGGGTGGGTGTGGGAGGTTAAGGGTGGGTGTGGGAGGTTAAGGGTGTGTGGGTGGGTGAGGCTAAGGGCGGCTAAGGGTGGAAGGAGGGATTATGCATTGATTAA
>NW_024711594.1:0-40814 GCF_018991925.1 Homarus americanus | reverse complement strand
GTCCAGGGAGTAAGTCACTGCAGGTAATGGGTTGTATTAAGCCCCTCCAACAGAGAGCTGTTGTCCAGGGAATAAGTCACCACAGGTGAAGGGTTGTCCTAGACCCTCCCCAACAGAGAGCTGTTGTCCAGGGAGCAAGTCACCACAGGTAAAGAGTTGTCCTAGGCCCTCCCCAACAGAGAGCTGTTGTCCAGGGGAGTAAGTCACTGCTAAGGTAAGAGGTTGTCCTAGGCCCTCCCCAACAGAGAGCTGCTGTCCAGGGAGTAAGTCACCACAGTAAAGAGGTTGTCTCTAGGCCCCCCCAACAGTGAGCGCCAAGTTGTCCAGGGGAGTGTCACCACAGGTAATGGGGCTGTCTCTATTCCCCCAACAGAGAGCCGTTGTCCAGGGAGTAAGTCACCACAGGTAATGGGGGCTGTCCTAGGCACCTTCAACAGAGCCGTTGTCCAGGGAGCAAGTCACCACAGGTAAAGGGGCTGTCCTAGGCCCCCAACAGAGAGCTGCTATCCAGGAGTAAGTCACCACAGGTAAAGAGGTTGTTCCTAGGCCCCCCAACAGAGAGCTGTCCAGGGGAGTAAGTCACCACAGGCAAGGGGCTGTCCTAGGCCCCAACAGAGAGCTGTTGTCCAGGGAAGTAAGTCACCACAGGTAAGAGGCTGTCCTAGGCCCCCCCAACAGAGAGCTGGGTGTCCAGGGGAGTAAGTCACCACAGGTAATGGGGGCTGTTCTAGGCCCCAACAGAGAGCTGTTGTCCAGGGAGAAGTCAATACAGGTAATGGGGTTGTTCAGCCTCTAACAGAGAGCTGTTGTCTGGAGTAAGCCACCGCAGTAAAGAGGCTGTCCCAGGCTCCCCCAACAGAGAGAGCTGCTGTCCAGAGCAAGTCAACAGGCAAGGGGCTGTCTTAGCCCCCAACAGAGAGCTGTCCAGGGGAGCAGCTCACCACAGGTAAAGAGGCTGTCCTAGGCCCCCAACAGAGAGCTGCTGTCCAGGGAGTAAGTCACCACAGGTAATGGGGTTGTCCTAGGGCCCCCCTGCAACAGAGAGCTTGCTGTCCAGGGAGTGTCACCACAGGCAAGGGGTTGTCCTAGGCCCCCAACAGAGAGCTGTTGTCCAGGGGAGTGAAGTCACCACAGGTAAAGAGGGTTGTCCTAGGCCCCAACAGAGAGCTGTTTGTCCAGGGAGTAAGTCACCGAGGTAATGGGGGTTGTCCTAGGCCCTCCCCCAACAGAGAGCTGTTGTCCAGGGAGCAAGTCACCACAGGCAAGGGTTGTCTCAGGCCCCCCCAACAGAGAGCTGCTGTCCAGAGGCCAACACAGGCAAGGGGCTGTCCTAGGGCTCCCTCTCTCCAACAGAGAGCTGTTGTCCAGGGGAGTAAGTCACTACAGGTAATGGGGCTGTCTCTAGGCCCCCCAACAGAGAGCTGTTGTCCAGGGAAGTAAGTCACACAGGTAATGGGCTGTCTCTAGGCCCCCCAACAAAGAGCTGTTGTCCAGGGAGTAAGTCACCACAGGCAGTGGGCATGTCCTAGGGCCCCCCAACAGAGAGCTGTTGTCCAGCGGAGTAAGTCACCACAGGTACGGGGCTGTCCTAGGCACCCCCAACAGAGAGCTGTTGTCCAGGGAGTAAGTCAACACAGGGAAAGAGCCTGTCCTGGGCTCCCTCCAACAGAGAGCTGTTGTCCAGGGAGTAAGTCACCACAGGAAGGGCTGGTTCAGCCCCCAACAGAGAGCTGTTGTCCAGAAAGTAAGTCACAGGCAAGGGTTGTCTCTAGGCCCCTCCAACAGAGAGCTGTTGTCCAGGGGAGGTCACCACAGGCAAAGGGGTTGTCCTAGGCCCCCCAACAGAGAGCTGTTGCCAGGGGGAGTAAGTCATCACAGGTAAAGGCTGTCCTAGGCCCCCAACAACAGAGAGCTACAAGGGAGTAAGTCGACAGGTAATGGGGTTGTCCTAGGCACCCTGCAACAGAGAGCTGTTGTCCAGGGAGTAAGTCACCAAAGGCAAGGGGCTGTCCAGGGCCCCCAACAGAGAGCTGCTGCCAGGAGTAAGTCACCACAGGTAATGGGGCTGTCCTAGGCCCTCCCCAACAGAGAGAGCTGTTGTCCAGGGAGTAAGTCACCACAGGTAAAGAGGCTGTCCAGGCCCCCCCAACAGAGAGCCAAGGTCCAGGGAGTAAGTCACTACATAAAAAAGAGGGCTGTCCCAGGCCCCCCCAACAGAGAGTTGCTGTCCAGGGAGGTCACAGGTAAAGAGGCTGTCCAGTTGCACACCCTGACACCCCAGGCACACTCTGACTCTCCCAGGCACACCCCTGACACTCCCAGGCACACCCCAGACACCCCAGGCACACCCCTGACACCCCAAGTACAACTCTGACACCCAGTACACCTCTGACACTTCCAGGCACACCTCTGACACTTCCAGGTCACACCCCAGACAATCCCACATACACCTCTGACACTCCCCAGGTACACCTCTGACACTCCCAGGTACTCCTCTGACACTCCCAGGTACCCCTCTGACACCCCCAGGCACACCTCTGACACTCCCAGGTACCTCTGACACTCCCCACACACTCTCTGGACACTCTGAGGTACACCCCAGACACTCCCCAGCCACCTCTGACACTCCCAGGCACTCCCCTGACACTGCACACCCCAGACACTCCCAGGCACATCTGACACTGCAGGCACACCTCTGACACTCCCAGGCACACCTAGTCACTCTGAAAACCTCCGACACTCCAGGCACACCTCTGGCACTCCCAGGCACACCTCTGACACCCCAGGTACACAAATCACACTTCCAGGTACACCCCTGATACTCCCCAAGAATACCTCTGACAGTCCCAGTTACACCTCCGACACTCCCAATTACACCCTGACACTCCCAGGTACACCCCCTGACACTCCCAGACACACCTGTATACTCCCAGGCACACCTCTGACACTCCCGGGTACACCTGATACTCCCAGCACACGCCTGACAGTCCCAGGCACACCTCTGACACCCCAGGTACTCCTCTCTGACACTTCCTGTTCACCTCTGACACTCCTAGGCACCTTTAACACTCCCCAGGTACACCTCTGACACTTCCAGGCACACCTCCGACACTCCCCAGGTACACCTCTGACACCCCAGTGGCACACCTGATACTCCCAGGTACACCTCTGACACTCCCAGGTACACCTCTGACACTCCCAGGCACTCCCCACACTCCTAGGTACCCTCTGACACCCCAGGTACATCTCTGACACCCCAGGCACACCCTGACACCCCAGGTCCCCTCTGACATCCCAGGTACACCTCCTGACACTCCCAGGCACACCCTGACACCCCAGGTACACCCTTTGATACTCCCCAGGCACACCTCCTGACACCCCAGGCACACCTCAGACACTTCAGGCACACCTCCCACACTCCCCAGGCACACCCCAACACCCCAGGCACACCCTCAGACACTCCCCAGGCACACCTCTGACACTCCCAGGCACACCCTCACACCCCAGCAGGTACTTATGTGACACCCCTGGCATTTTTCTGACACTCCCCAGGCACACCCTGAGATACCCCCAGGCACACCCCTGACACTCCCAGGCACACCTCTGACACTCCCAGGCACACCCAAGACAATCCCAGGTACACCCCTGACACTCCCAGGTACACCTCTGACACTCCCAGGTACTCCCACACTCCGTGAACACCTCCGACACTCCCAGGCACACCCCTGACACTCCCAGAGTACACCTTGACTTCCGGCACACCCTGACACTCCCAGGTACTCCCTCTGACACTCCGTGAACACCTCCGACACTCCCAGGCACAATGCCATCACTAACACCCCAGGCACACCTCTGACACCCAGGCACTCCACTGACACCCCTGGCACACCTCTGATACCCCCAGGCACACCTCTGACACCCCAGATACACCTCTGACTCTCCCAGGCACACCTCTTGACACTCCCCAGGCACACCTGAGACACTCCCCAGGTGCCACCTGAGACACTCAAAGCACCCCTGACACTCGCAAGCACACCAATGACACTCCCAGGCACACCTCTGACACTCCCCAGGCACACCTCCGACACTCCCAGGCACACCCTCACACTCCCTGCACCCCCTGACACTTCGGCACACCCCTGACACTCCCAGGCACACCTCAGACACTCCCCAGGTACACCTCTGACACTCCCAGGCACACTCTGACACCCCAGGCACTCCTCTGACACTCCTGGTACACCTCTGACACTCCCAGGCACACCTCTGACACTCCAGGCACACCTCCTGACACCTCCCAGGCACACCCCCTGACCCAGTGCACACCCCTGACATCCCCAGGTACACCCCTGACACCTCCCCAGGCACACCCCTGACACTCCCAGTGCACCCCTGATACCCCAGGCACACCTCTGACACCCCAGGCACACCCCTGACACCCCAGGCACACCTCCTCACACTCCCAGGCACACCCCTGACACTGCACACCCCTGACACCCCAGGCACACCTCTGACACCCCAGGCACACCTCTGACACTCCCCAGGCACCCCTGACACCCAGGCACACCCCAGACACTCCCCTGTGCACCCCCCTGACACCTAGTGCACACCCCTGACACCCCCAGGCACACCTCTAACTCCCCTGGCACCTCTGACACTCCAGGTACACCCCTGACACCCCAGGTACACCTCTGACACCCCTGGTACACCTCTGACACCCCAGGCACACCTCGCACACCCCAGGTACTTATGTGACACTCTGGTATTTTTCTGACACCCCAGGCACACTTCAGATACTCCCAGGCACACCCCTGACACCCCAGGCACACCTCTGACACTCCCAGGTACACCTAAGACAATCCCAGGCACACCCCTGACACTCCCAGGCACACCTCTGACACTCCCAGGTACTCCTCTAACACTCCGTGAACACCTGACACTCCCAGGCACACCCCTGACACTCCCCAGACACCTTGATACTCCCAGGCACACTCTGACACTCCCAGGTACCTCTGACACTCCGTGAACACCTCCGACACCCCAGGCACACCACCAACACCCCAGGCACACCTCTGACACTCCCAGGTACTCCACTGACACTCCCTGGTACACCTCTGATACTCCCAGGTACACCCCTGACACCCCAGATACACCTCTGACTCTCCCAGGTACACCTCTGACACTCCCAGGCACACCTGAGACACTCCCAGGCACACCTGAGACACCTGCAAGTACACCCCTGACACTCGCAAGCACACCAATGATACTCCCAGGTACACCTCTGACATCCCAGGCACACCCGATACTCCCAGGCACACCCCAGACACTCCCCTGGCACCCCTGACACCCAGGCACACCCTGACACCCAGGCACACTCCACACACCCCCTGGCACACCTCTGACACCCCAGGCACACCTCTGACACCCAGGTACTCCACTGACACCCCTGGCACACCCTTGATACCCCAGGCACACCCCTGACACTGCCAGGCACACCTCTGACTCTCCAGGCACACCCCTGACACTCCCAGGCACACCCCTGGACACCCCAGGCACACCCCTGACACCTCCCCAGGCACACCCCTGACACCCCAGGCACACCTCTGACACTCCCAGGCACACCTCTGACACCCCAGGCACACCCTCAGACACCCCAGGCACACCCTCACACCCCAGGCACACCCCAGACACCCCTGCACACCCCTGACACCCCAGGCACACCTCTGACACCCCAGGCACACCCTGACCTCCCAGGCACACCCCTGACACCCCAGGCACACCCCAGACACTCCCCTGGCACCCCTGACACTCCCAGGCACACCCCTGACACCTGTACACTTCACACCCCTGGTACACCTCTGACACCCCAGGCACACCTGACACTCCCAGGCACTCCACTGACACCCCCTGGCACACCTCTGACACTCCCAGGCACACCTCTGACACTGCCAGGTACACCTCTGACACTCCCAGGCACACACCTGACACTCCCAGGCACACCTCTGACACCCCAGGTACACCCCTGACACCTCCCAAGTCCACCCCTGACACTCCCAGGCACACCTCTGACACTCCCAGGTACACCCTGACACCCCAGGCACACCCCAGACACCCCCAGGCACACCTCCCCACACCCAGGCACACCCCAGACACTCCCTTGGCACACCCCTGACACCCCAGGCACACCTCTGACACCCCAGGCACACCTCTGACACCTCCCAGGCACACCCCTGACACCCCAGGCACACCTCAGACACCCCAGGCACACCTCTGTCACCCCCAAGCACACCTCTGACAATCCTGGGCACACCTCTGACACTCCCTGTACACCCCAGACACTCCCCACATACACTTGTGACACTCCCAGGCACTTCTCTGACACTCCCCAGGCACACCCCTGACACCCCAGGTACACCTCTGACACCCCAAGCACACCTCTGACACCTGAGGCACACCCCAGACACTCCCCAGGCACACCTCCTGACACTCCCAGGCATTTCTCTGACACTCCCCAGGCACACCTGACACCCCAGGTCACACCTCCAACACTTCCAGGCACACCTCATACACTCCCCTGGTACACGTCAGACACTCCCAGGCACATCCTGACACCCCAGGCACCTCTGACACCCCAGTATCTCCACTGACACCCCCTGGTACACCTCTGTTACCCCAGGTAAACCTCTGACACTCCCAGGTACTGCACTGACACCCCTGGCACACCTCTGACACCCCAGGCACACCCAACACTTCCACGTACACCATACACACTCCCCTGTACACGTCAGACACCCCAGCCACACCTCTCCACACCCCAGGTACACCTCTGACACTCCCAGGCACACCTCAGACACCCCAGGCACACCTCTGACACTCCCCAGGTACACCTCTCACACCCCAGTACCCACTGACACTCCCCTGGTACACCTCTGATACTCCAGGCACACTCCCACACCTGGTGTACACCTCTGACACTCCCAGATACACCCCTGACACCCCAGGCACACCTCTGATACTCCCAGGTACACCTCTGACACTTCCAGGCACACCTCTGACACTCCCAGTACACCACTGACACAATTAGGGTACACCTCTGACACTCCCAGGCACTCCCTTCACGCTCCCAGGCACTCCTCTGACACCCCAGGCACACCTCTGACAATCCCAGGCACACCGCTGACACTGCCAGGCACATCTCTGACACCCCAGGCACACCTCCGACACCCAAGGCACACCGCTGAAACTCCCAGGCACACCTCTGACACCCAGGCACACCCTGACTCTCCCAGGCACACCCCTGGCACTCCCCAGGCACACCTCCGACACTCCCAGGCACACTTCTCACACTCCCAGGCACACCTCTGACACTCCCAGGTACACCTCTGATACTCCCAGGTACACTCTGACATTCTACTCCACTGACATTCCCTACACCTTCTGACTCCCCAAGGTACACCTCCGACACTCCCAGGCACACCCTCTGACACCCCAGGTACACCATACACCCTGGCACACGTCAGACACTCCCCAGGTACACCCCAGATACTCCAGGCACACCTCAGATACCCCAGGCACACCCAGACACCCCTGGCACCCCCTGACACTCCCCAGGCACACCCCTGACACTCCCCAGGCACACCCAAGACACTCCCAGGCACACCCCTGACACTCCCAGGCACACCTCTGACACTCCCAGGTACTCCTCTGACACTGCGTGGTACATTTCGACACTTAGGCACACCTCTGACACTTCCAGGCACACATCATACACTCCCTGGTACACCCCTGACACCCCAGGCACACCTCTGACACTCCCAGGCACTCCACTGACACCCTGCACACCTCTGATACCCCAGGCACACCTCTGACACTGCCAGGCACACCGCTGACTCTCCCAGGCACACCCCTGACACTCCCAGGTTCACCCTCAGACACTCCCCAGGCACACCCCTGACACTCCCAGCACCCTGGACACTCCCCAGGCACACCTCTGATATCCCCAGGCACACCTGACACCCCAGGCACCTCAGACACCTCAGGCACACCTCTCACACCCCAGGCACACCTCCCAGACACCCCAGGCACACCTCTCACACCCCAGGCACACCTTGACACTCCCAGGCACTCCTGTGACATTCCCTTGCATTTCTCTGACACCCCAGTACACCTCAGACACTCCCCAGATCACTCCCAGACACTCCCAGGCACACCAGACCTCCCAGGCACACCCTGACACTCCCAGGCACACCTCTGACTCTCCCAGGCACACCCCTGTCACTCCCAAGTACACTCCCTGACAATCCCACACCTCTGACACCCTGGCACACCCCAGACACTCCCACATACACTTGTGACACTCCCAGGTACTCCCTCTGACACCCCCAGGTACCCTCTGACACGTCCAGGTACTCCTCTGACACCCCAAGCACACATCTGACACCCCAGGCACACCTCCAACACTTCCAGGCACACTATACACTCCCTGGACATGTCAGACACCCCAGGCACACCTCTGACACCCCAGGCACACCTCTGACACCCCCAGGCACACCTCCTGACACTCCCCAGGTACCTCCACACCCCTAGGCACTCCTCTGACACTCCCCAGGCACATCTCTGACACTCCCAGGCACACCTCTCTGACACTCCCAGGCACGCTCTGACACCCCCACTTACACCTCCGACACTCCCACACACCCTTGACACTCCCAGGCACACCTTGATACCCCAGGTACACCTCTGACACCCCAGGCACACCCTCAGACACTCCCCAGGCACACCTCTCACACCCCCAGGCACACCCCAACACCCCAGGCACACCTCTCACACTCCCACACCTCTAACACTCCAGGTCACACCTCTCCACTCCCCAGGTACACCTCTGACACTCCCCAGGTACACCTCTGACACCCCAGGCACTTGCACACCCTCAGACACTCCCAGGCACGCCCTGACACTCCCAGGCACACCCTGACACTCCCAGGCACACCTCAGACACTTCCAGGTACACCCCTGACACTCCAGGCACGCCTCTGACACCCCAGGTACTCCACTGACACTCCCTGGCACACCCCCTGACACTCCCCAGGCACACCTCTGACACCCCAGGCACACCTCAGACACTTCCAGGTACACCCCGACACTCCCAGGCACGCCTCTGACACCCCAGGTACTCCACTGACACTCCCTTGTACACCCCTGACACCCCAGGCACACCTCTGACACTCCCAGCTACCCTCTGACCCAGGCACACCTCTGACACCCCAGGTACCCACTGACACTCCCCTGGTACACCCCTGTCACTCCCCACACCCCCTGACAATCCCAGGTACACCTCTGACACTCCCCTGGCACACCCCAGACACTCCCCACACACACTCCTGACACCCCAGGTACTCTGGACACTCCCCAGGTACTCCTCTGACACGTCCAGGTACTCTCTGACACTCCCAAGCACACATCTGACACCCCAGGCACACCTCCGGACACCCCAGGCACACCTCCAACACTTCCAGGTACACCTCATACACTCCCCAGCATGTCAGACACTCCCAGGCACACCTCTGACACTCCAGGCACACCTCTGACACTCCCAGGCACACCTCCTGACACTCCCCAGGTACTCCTCTACACCCCAGGTACTCCTCTGACACCCCAGGTACATCTCACACTCCCAGGCACACCCTGACACTCCCCAGGCACGCCTCTGACACTCCCCACTTACACCTCCGACACTCCCAGGCACACCCTGACACCCCAGGCACACTCTATACTCCCCAGGCACACCTCTGACACTCCCAGGCACACCTCAGACACTCCCCAGGCACACCTCTCACACCCCAGGCACACCCCAACACCCCAGGCACACATCTCACACCCCAGGCACACCCCTAACACCCCAGGCACACCTCACACCCCAGGCACACCTCCACACTCCCCAGGCACACCCCAGACACTTCCAGGCACACCCCTGACACTCCCAGGCACGCCTCTGACACTCCCAGGTACTCCACTGACACTCCTGGCACACCCCTGACACTCCCCAGGCACACCTCTGACACTCCCAGGCACACCTCAGACACTTCCAGGTACACCCCGACACTCCCAGGTACGCCTCTGACACCCCAGGTACCCACTGACACTCCCTTGTACACCCCTGACACTCCAGGTACACCTCTGACACTCCAAGCTACTCCTCCCAGGCCAACCTCTGACACCCCAGGTACCCACTGACACTCCCTGGTACACCCCTGACACTCCCAGGCACACCTCCGACACTCCCAGGCACACCTCTGACACTCCCAGGTACACCCCTGAGACTCCCAGATACACCTCTGACACTCCCAGGTACTCCTCTGACACTCCCAGTTACACCTCCGACACTCCCAGTTACACCCCTAACACTCCCAGGTACACCCCAGACTCACACTCCCAGGCACACCTTCGACACTCCCAGGCACAACCCGACACCCCAGGTAAACCTCCGATACGGTACACCTCTGACACTTCCGTACACCTCTGACACTCCCAGGCACACCTCTGACACCCCTGGCACACCTCTGACACCCCAGGCACATCTCCCACACACTCCAGGAACACTCTGACACTCCCAGGCACACCCCCTTCAATCCCTGGTTCTCCCCCTGACACTCCCAGGTACACCCCTGCACATCCCCAGGCACACCCCAGACACCACCAGGCACACCTCTGACACCCCAGGCACACCTCAGACATCCCAGGCACACTCTGACACTCCCAGGCACACCTCCCCCACACTCCCAGGCACCCCTTGACACTCCCCAAGTACCTCCTGACACCCCAGGCACACCCCAGACACCCAGGCACACCCCAGACATCTCCCAGACACACCTCAGACCTCCAGGCACACCTCTGACACCCCAGGCACACCGCTGACACGGCCAGGTACACCTCTGACACCCATGTACACCTCCGACACCCCATGTACACCCTCTGACACTCCCCAGGTACTCCACTGACACCCCAGGCACACCCCTGACACCTCAGGCACACCTCCGACACCCCAGGCACACCTCTCATACTCCCAGGTCCCTCCAACCACATCCTGTACACCCCCTGACACTCCCAAGTACACCTCTGACACTCCCCAGGCACACCGCTGACACAGGCACACCTCAGACACTGCCAGGCACACCCTCAGACACTCCCAGGCACACCTCAGACACCCCAGGCACTCAGCACCACAGCACTCTGACACCCCCAAGTGCACCTCTGACACTCCCAGGCACATCTCTGACACCCAGGCACACCCCAGACACTCCCCAGGCACACTCCTGACACTCCCAGGCACACCTTGACACTCCCCAGGCACACCTCTGACACTCCCAGGCACACCTCCTCCGACACTCAGGCACATTTTACACTCCCTGCATACCCCTGACACCTGGCACACCCCTGACACCCCAGGTACACACCTGACACCCCAGGCACACCTCACACACCCCAGGCACACCCGACACTCAGGCAGCACTCTACACTCCCCAGGCACAACTCTGACACTCCCCAGGTACTCCACTGACATTCCCAGGAACACACCTGACACTCCAGGCACACGTCCAACACTCCCAGACACATCTTGACACTCCCCAGGCACACCTCTGACACCCCAGGCACACCCAGACACTCCCCAGGCACACCCCTGACACTCCCAAGCACTCCACTGACATTCCCTGGCACACATCTGACACTCCCAGGCACATCTCTGACTCTCCAGGCACCACACCTCTGACACTCCCAGGCACACCTTTGACACCCAGGCACACCACTGACATTCCCTGGTACACCCTGACACTCCCCAGGCCACCGCTGACACTGCTGCAGGTACACCTCTGACACCCCAGGCACACCTCTGACACTCCAAGCACTCCACAGACATTCTGGTACACATCTGACACTCCCCAGGCACACGTCCAACACTCCCAGGTACATCTCTGACACTCCCAGGCACATCTCTGACACTCCCAGGCACACCTTGACACCCCAGGCACACCTCTGACACTCCCAGGCACACCTGACACCCCAGGCACACCCCACACTCCTAGTATTCCTCTGACACCCCCTGCACATCTCTGACACTCCCAGGCACACCCCTGACACCCCAGGCACACCGCTGACACTGCCAGGCACCCCAGACACCCCAGGCACCCCCTCAGACACTACCAGGCACACCTCAGATCACCCGGCACACCTCAGACACCCAAGTGCACCTCTGACACTCCCTAATGCACCTCTGACACCCCAGGCACACCTCTGACACTCCAGGCACACTTCCCAGACTCTCCGGCACACCTCTGACACTCCCAGGCACACCTCTGACACTCCCAGGCACACCTATGACACTCCCAGGCACACCTCTGACACTCCCAGGCATTCCACTGACATTACCTGGCACACCTCTGACACTATAGGTACACGCCACACAGGCAGACCTCCACACTCCCAGGTACACCTCTGACACCCCAGGCATTCCACTGACACTCTGGCACACCCCCTGACACCCAGGTGCCCTCTGACACCCCAGGCACACCTCTGACACTCCAGGTTCCCTCCACTGACATCCCCTGGCACACCTCTGACACTCCCCAGGCACACGTCCAACACCCAGATACACCTCTGACACTCCCGGTACATCTTGACACTCCCAGGTACACTTGACACTCCCCAGGCACACCCTGACACTCCCCAGGTACACTCCGATACTCCAGGTACACCCCTGACACCCCTGTGGCACACCCTGACACTCCTAGGTACCTTCACTCCCTGATACACCTCTAACATTCCAAGGTACCGTGACAATCCCAGAAACACTGCTGACATGCCAGGCACACCTCACACTCCCAGGCATTCCTCTGACACTCTGGCACATCTCTGACACTCCCAGGCACTCCACTGACACTCCCTGCATACCCCTGACACCCCAGGCACACCCCTGACACTCCCAGGCACACCCAGACACTCCGGCACACTCTCACACCCCAGGCACACCTCCGACACTCCCAGGACACCTCTGACACCCTATACACCTCTGACACCCCAGGTACACCTCTGACACTCAGGTACAACTTTGACACTCCCAGGTATCCACTGACATTACCTGGTACACCTCTGACACCCCAGGTACTCCCTGACACTCCTGGTATACCCCTGACACTCCTGGCCACACATCTGACACCCCCAGGCACACCCCAGACACCCCAGGCACACTTCTCACACCCCAGGCACACCTCCGACACTCCGCAGCACACCCCAGACACTCCCAGGCACACCTCACCCCAGGCACACCTCCACACTCCCCAGGTACACCTCCGACACTCCCAGGAACACCTGCGACACTCCCAGGTACAGTTCTCACACTCCCAGGTATACCTCCGACACTCCCAGGTACATCTCTGACACTGCCAGGTACACCTCTGACACTGCCAGGTACACCTCTGACTTTCACAGGTACACCTCCGATATTCCCAGGTACACCTCCGATACGCCCAGGTACACCTTTGAGACTCCCAGGTACTCCACTGACACTCCTGGTTCACCTCTGACATTCCCAGTTACACCTCTGACACTCCCAGTTACACCCCTGACACTCCCTGGTACACCTCTGACACTCCCAGGTACGCCTCTGTCACTCTTTGGTTCACCTTTGACACGCCCTGGTACATCTCCGATATTCCCAGGTACACCTCCGATATTCCCAGGTACACCTCTGACACCTCCCCAGGTACACCTCTGATACCTTGCTGGCCACCTCTGACACCCCAGGTACACCTCCGATACTCCCAGATACACCTTCGATACTCCCAGGTACACCTCTGACACTCCCAGGTACTCCACTGACACTCCCTGCTACACCCCTGACATTCCCAGGTACACCTCCGACACTAACAGGTACACCTCTGACACTCCCAGGTTCTCCACTGACATTCCCTGATACACCTCTGACACTCCCAGGTACACGTCCAACACTCCCAGATACACCTCTGACACTCCCAGGTACATCTCTGACACTCCCAGGTACACCTCTGACACTCCCTGGTACACCTCTGACACTCCCAGGTACACCTCCGACACTCCCAGGTACACCTCTGACACTCCCAGGTACACCTCTGACACTCCTAGGTACTCATCTGTCACTCCTTGATACACCCCTAACACTCCCAGGTGCACCGCTGACCCTCCCAGGTACACCGCTGACACTGCTAGGTACACCTCAGACACTGCCAGGTACACCTCAGACACTGCCAGGTACACCTCAGACACTCCAAGGTGCACCTCTGTCACTCCCAAGTGCACCTCTGACATCTTGTGCACAATTCCCTGACACCCCAGCATGTCTCTGACACCCTAGTGCACTGCTGACACTCCCCAGGTACACCTCTGACACTCCCCAGGCACACCTGACACCCCAGGCACACCTCCGAACACTCCCAGGCACACCTCCCTGACACCCCAGGCACACCCCACACTCCCACACTTCTGACATTCCCAGGTCCACCTCCCGACACCCCAGGCACACCTCCGACACCCCAGGCACATTTCTTTACACCTAGGCACACCTCGACACCCCACAGGCACACTTATTGCACCTCCAGGTGCACACCTCCACACTCCCAGGCACCCTCTGCACCCCCAGTACACCCTCTGACACTCCCCAGTACACCTCTGACACCCCTGCACATCTCTGACACTCCCCAGGACCCCTGACACTCCCAGGCCACCTTGACACTCCCCAGGCACACCCTCTGACACTAAGCACTCCACTGACATTCCCTGGCACACATCTGACACTCCCAGGCACACGTCCAACACTCCCAGATACATCTCTGACACTCCCAGGAACATCTCTGACTCTCCCAGGCACACCCTGACACTCCCCAGGCACACTTTGACACTCCCAGGCACTCCACTGACACCCCTGGCACACCTCTGACACTCCCAGGCACACCGCTGACACTGCCCAGGCACATCTCCGACACCCCAGGCACACCTCTGACACTCCAGGCACTCCACAGACATTCCCTGGTACACATCTGACACCCCAGGCACACGTCCAACACTCACAGATACATCTCTACATCCCAGGCACATCTCTGACACCCAGGCACGCCAGGTACATCTCCGACACTCCAGGTACACCTCTGACACTCCCAAGTACTCCACAGACATTCCCTGGTACACATCTGACACTCCCAGGTACACGTCCAACACTCACAGATACATCTCTGACACTCCCAGGTACATCTCTGACACTCCCAGGTACACCTCCGACACTACCATGTACACCTCTGACACTCCCAGGTTCTCCACTGACATTCCCTGGTACACCTCTGACACTCCCAGGTACGTCCAACACTCAGGATACACCTCCTGACCCTCCCAGGTACATCTCTGACACTCCCAGGTACACCTCTGACACTCCCAGGTACACCTCTGACCTCCCAGGTACACCTCCGATACTCCCAGGTACACCTCCTGACCTCCCAGGTACACCTCTGACACTAATAGATACTCCTCTGTCCTCCCTGATACACCTCTAACACTCCCAGGTGCACCGCTGACCCTCCCAGGTACACCGCTGACACTGCCAGGTACACCCTCAGACACTGCCAGGTACACCTCAGACACTCCCAGGTACACCTCAGACACTCCCAGGTACATCTCAGTCACTCAAGGTGCACCTGACACCCCAAGTGCACCTCTGACTCTCCCAGGTACATCTCTGACACTCCCAGGTACACCTCCAGACACTCCCAGGTACACTGCTGACACTCCCAGGTACACCTTTGACACTCCCAAGTATACATCCTGACACTCCCAGGTACACCTCCGACCTCCCAGGTACATTTTTACCTCCCTGGTATCCCTGACCTCCCTGGGTACACCTCCTGACCTCCCAGGTACACAGACACTCCCAGGTACACTTCTCACACTCCCAGGTACACCTCCGACACTCTCAGGTACACCTCCTGACACTCCCAGGTACAATTCTGACACTCCCAGGTACTCCACTGACATTCCCTGGAACACATCTGACACTCCCAGGTACACGTCCAACACTCCCAGATACATCTCTGACCTCCCAGGTACATCCTGACACTCCCAGGTACACCTGGGCACTCCCAGGTACACCTCTGACACTCCAAGTACTCACTGACATTCCCTGGTACACATCCTGACCTCCCAGGTACACGTCCAACACTCCCAGATACATCTCTGACCCTCCCAGGTACATCTCTGACTCTCCCAGGTACACCTCTGGCCTCCCAGATTACCTTTGACACTCCCAGGTACTCCACTGACATTCCCTGGTACACCTCTGACACTCCCAGGTACACACCATGACACGCCAGGCCATCTCCGACACTCCCAGGTACACCTGACCTCCCAGGTACTCCACAGACATTCCCTGTTACATCTGACACTCCCAGGTACACGTCCAACACTCCCAGATACATCTCTGACACTCCCAGGTACATCTCTGACACTCCCAGGTACACCTTTGACACTCCCAGGTACACCTCCTGACACTCCCAGGTACACCTCCGATACTCCCAGGTACACCTCTGACACTCCTAGGTATTCCTCCTGACCTCCCTGTACATCTCCTGACCTCCAGCACCGCTGACACTCCCAGGTACACCGCTGACACTGCCAGGTACACCTCAGACACTGCCAGGTACACCTCCAGACACTACCAGGTACACCTCAGACCTCCCAGGTACACCTCCAGACACTCCCAGGTGCACCTCTGACACTCCTAATGCCTCTGACCTCCCAGGCACACCTCTGACCTCAGGTACACTCAGACTCTCCCAGGTACACCGCTGACACTCCCAGGTACACCTCTGACACTCCCTAGAATTACACCTATGACACTCCCAGGTACACGTTTGGCCTCCAGACATTCCACTGACATTACCTGTGCACCTCTGACACTCCTAGACACACCGCTTGGCCTCCCAGGTACACCTCCGACACTCCCAGGTACACCTCTGACACTCCCAGGTACTCCACTGACCTCCCTGGTACACCCCTGACACTCCCAGGTACACCTCTGACACTCCTAGGTACTCCTCTGTCACTCCCTGATACACGTCTAACACTCCCAGGTACACCATGGCCTCCCTAGGTACACCGCTGACACTGCCAGGTACACCTCAGACACTGCCAGGTACGCCTCAGACACTGCCAGCTACACCTCAGACACTCCCAGGTACACCTCAGTCACTCCAAGTTACTTGAGCCTCCCAAGTGCACCTCTGACACTCCCAGGCACACCTCTGACCTCCCAGGTACACCTCCGACCTCCCAGGTACACCTCTGACCTTCCCAGGTGCATCTCAGACACTCCCAGGTACACCTCTGACACTCCCAGGTACACCTCCGACAAACCCAGGTACACCAACACTCCCAGGTACACTTCTCACACTCCCAGGTACCATCTGACACTCCCAGGTACCTTCTTACACTCCCAGGTGCATCTCTGACACTCCCAGGTACATCTCTGACTCTCCCAGGTACACCTCTGACCTCCCAGGTACACTTTGACACTCCCAGGTACTCACTGACATTCCCTGGTACACCTCTGACACTCCCAGGTACACCCCCAGCACTGTACAACTCCGACACTCCCAGGTAATCCTCCGATACTCCCAGGTACCTCTGACACTCCCAGGTGCACCTCAGACACTCCCAGGTACACCTCAGACACTCAAGGTGCACCTGTGAAACTCCAAGTGCACCTCTGACACTCCCAGGCACACCTCCTCTGACCTCCCAGGTACACCTCAGACATTCCCAGGTACACCGCTGACACTCCCAGGTACACCCCCTGACACTCCCAAGTACACCTCTGACACTCCCAGGTACACCTCCATAAACCCAGGTACCAACACTCCCTAGGTACACTTCTCACACTCCCAGGTACCACCGACACTCCCAGGTACAACTCCGACACTCCCAGGTAAACCTCCGATACTCCCTAGGTACACCTCTGACCTCCCAGGTGCACCTCTGACACTCCTAGGTATTCCTCTGACACTCCCTGGTACAACTCTGACACTCCGGGTACACCTCCAGACACTCCCTGTACACCTCTGACACTCCAGGTACCTCTTTCCTCCCTGGTTCTCCCCTGACACTCCCCAGGTACACCTCAAACACTCCCAGGCACACTTCAGACACTCCCAGGCACACACCTCTCACACCTCCCAGGTACTCATGTGACTCTCCCTGGTACTCTCTGACACTCCCAGGCACACCCTGACATCCCAGGTACACCTCCGACACTCCCAGGTACACCTCTGACACTCCCAGGTTCTCCACTGACATTCCCAGACACCTCCCTGACACTCCCAGGTTCTCCCCTGACACTCAGGTGCACACCCCAGACACCCTAGGCACACCTCTCACACTCAGGCACACCTCTCACACCCCAGGCACCATGTGACTCCTGGTACTTCTCTGACACCCAGGCACACCCCTGACACCTGCACACCTCCGACACTCCCAGGTACACCTCTGACACTCCCAGGTTCTCCACTGACATTCCCAGGCACACCTCCTGACTCCCAGGTACACGTCCAACACTCCCAGACACACCTCTGACACTCCCCAGGTACATCTCTGACACCCCAGGCACACCTCTGACACCCCAGGAACACCTCTGACACTCCCAGGCACACCTCCGATACCCCAGGTACACCCTGACACCCCCAGGTACACCTCAGACACTGCCAGGCACACCCCAGACACTGCAGGCACACCTCAGACACTAGGTACACCCCAGACTCCAAGTGCACCTCTGACACTCCCCATGCACCTCTGACACTCCCCAGGCACACCTCAGACACTCCCAGGTACACCGCTGACACTCCCAGGTACACCTGACACCCCAAGCACACCCTCTGACACTCAGGCACACCTCCGACACCCCAGGCACACCTCGGACACCTGCAGGTACACTTCTACACTCAGGAATACCTCCGACTCTCCCAGGCACATCTCTGACACTCCCAGGTACAGTCTGACACTCCCAGGTACACCTTGACACCTGCACACCTGTGACACTCAGGTACTCTCCACTGACATTCCCCTGGTACACCCCTGACACTCCAAGGTACACCTCTGACACTCCCAAGTACACCCAGACACCCCAGGCACACTTTCACACCCCAGGCACACCTCTGACACCCCAGGCACTCCTCTGTCACCCCTGATACACGCCTAACACTCCCAGCGTACACCGCTGATACTCCCCAGGCACACCGTTGACACTGCCAGGTACACCCCAGACACTGCCAGGCACACTCAGACACTGCCAGGCACACCTCAGACACCAGGTACACCCAGTCACCCAAGTGCACTTTACACCCCAGGCACAGTTCTGACACTCCCAGGTACACCATAGACACTACCAGGCACACCAGACACTCCCAGGCACACCCTTGACACTCCCAGGTACACCGCTGACACTGCCAGGTACACCTCTGACACTCCATGTACACCTCCGACACTCCCAGGCACACCTCTGACACCCCAGGAACACCTCTGACACTCCCAGGCACACCTCCGATACCCAGGCACACCCTGACACCCCCAGGCACACCCCAGACACTGCCAGGCACACCAGACACTGCCAGGTACACCTCAGACACCCCAGGCACACCTCAGACACCACCCCAGGCATATCTCTGCTATTCCCCAGGCACACCGCTGACACCCCAGGCACACTGCTGACACTGGCACACCTCTGGACACTCCATGTACACCCCAGACACTCCAGGTGCACCTGTGACACCTCGCGAGGGTACACCCTCAGACACTCCCAGGTACACTCTGACACTCCCCAGGTACACCGCTGACACTCCCAGGTACACGCTGACACTCCCTAGGCACACTGCCGACTAATTCCCCAGGCACACTCTGACACTCTTGTGATACACCTCTGACACTCCCCAGGCACACCTCTGATACTCCCAGGTATACGTCTGACACCCCAGGTACACCTCTGACACTCCCAGGTCCACCCCTGCACTACACCTCCGATACTCCCAGGTACACCTCAGACACTCCTACACCTCTGGCACTCCTAGGTACACCTCAGACACTTAGGCACACATCTGACACTCTCTGACACCACTGACACCCCAGGTACACCTCTGACACTCCCAGATACCCCTCTGACACTCCCTGGCACACACCTGACACTCCCAGGTACACCTTACAATCCCAGGTACACCAGACACTCCCAGGTACACCACTGACACCCCAGGTACACCTCTGACACTCCCAGTCACATCTCCGATTACCCAGGTACACCTCCGATACTCCCAGGTACACCTCTGACACTCCCAGGTACTCATCTGACACTCACTGGTTCACTTGACACTCCCAGTACATCTGATACTCCCAGGTACACCTCTGACCTCCCAGGTAAACCTCTGACACGCCCAGGTACATCTCCCGATACTCCCAGGTACACCTCTGACACTCCCAGGTACCTCCGATACTCCCGTGTACACCTCTGACACTCCCAAGTACCTCTGACACTGCTGGTTCACCTCTGACACTCCCAGCATCTCTGATTCCCAGGTACACCTCTGACCTCCCAGGTACTCCTCTGAAGCTCACAGGTACCCTCAGACACCCGTGCACACCTCTGACACTCCCAGGCACACCTCAGACACCCGGCACACCCCCTGACACCAGGCACACCTCCGACACCCCAGGCACACCTCAGACACCAGGCACACCCCTGACACTGCCAGGTACAACTCTGACACCCCAGATACACCTCTGACACCCCAGGTACACCACCGATACTCCCAGGTACACCCCTGACACTCCCAGTTACAACCCTGATACCCCAGGCACACCTCTGACACTCCCAGGAACACCTGACACCCCTGGTACACACGTTACACTCCCCAGGCATACATTCATACCCCAGGTACACCTCAGACACTCAGGCACACCTCTGACACTCCCAGGTACACCACTGACACCCCAGGTACACCTCTGGCACCCCAGGCACACCTCAGACACCCCAGGCACACCTCAGACACCCCAGGCACACTTGACACTCCCCAGGCACACCTCAGACACTCTCAGGCACACCTCTGACACCCCAGGCACACCATTGACACCCCAGGTACACCTCTGGCACCCCAGGCACACCTCAGACACTCCCAGGCACACCTCAGACACCCCAGCACTCCTGACACTTGCAGGCACACCTCTGACACTGCCAGGTACACCTCTGACACCGCAGGTATACCTCTGACACTCCAGGTACACCTCTGACACTCCCCAGTACACCTGATACTCCCAGGCACACCTCTGACACACCCAGGCACACCACTAACACTCCCAGGTGCTCCTCTGACACTCCCCTGGTACACACCAAACACCCCAGGTACACCACTGACACTCACAGGTACACCCCTGGCATTCCCAGGTACACCAGACACCCTCAGGCACACCTCTACACCCCAGGTACACCATTGACACTCCCAGGTACACCTCTGGCACCCTAGGTACACCTCAGACACTCCCAGGCACACTTCAGACACCCCAGTACACCTCTGACACTTCCAGGTACACTTGACACTGCCAGGCACACCTAGGACACCGCAGGTATATACCCCAGGTACACCTCTGACACCCCAGGTACACCTCCGATACCCCAGGTACACTCTGACACATCCAGGTACACCACTGACACCCCAGGTACTCCTCTGACACTCCCTGGTACACACCAAACACCCCAGGTACACCACTGACACTCACAGGTACACCTCCGATACTCCCAGGCACACCTCTGACACATCCAGGTACACCTCTGATACTCCCAGGTACACCTCTGACCTCCCAGGTACTCCTCTGATGCCACAGGTACTCCTCTGACACTCCCAGGCACACCTTTGACACTCCCAGGCACACCTCAGACACTCCCCAGGCACACCTCAGACACTCCCAGGCACCTCTGACATCCCCAGGCACACCCTAACATTCCCGGCACCTCAGACACCACAGCACCCTACACTCCAGGTACACCTCTGACACCCATGCACCACTGACACCCCAGGCACACCCCAGACACCCCACACACCTCTGGCACTCCCAGGCACACCTCACACCCCTAGGCACACCTCTGACACCCTTGGCACACCACTGACACCCCAGGTACACCTCTGACACGCCCAGGTACATCTCCGATACCCCAGGTACACCTCCGATACTCCCAGGTACACCCTGACACCCCAGGTACTCCTCTGACACTCACTGGTTCACCTCTGACACTCCCAGGTACACCCTGATACTCCCAGGCCACCTCTGACCCTCCCAGGTACTCCTCTGATGCTCACAGGTACTCCTCTGACACTCCCAGGTACACCTTGAACACCCCAGCACCCCCAACATTCCCAGGTACACCACTGACACTCCCAGGCACACCTCTGACACTCCCAGGTACACCTCTGACACTCCCAGGTACACCTCTGACACTCCCACACACATAAGACACTGCAGGTACACCTCTGACACTGCCAGGTACACTTCCGACACACTCCCAGCCACACCTCTGACACCCCAGTTACACCTCCGATACTCCCAGCTACACCCCTGACACTCCCAGTTACAACCCCTGACACTCCAGGTGCATACTCTGACACTCCCAGGTAAACCTCCGACACTCCCGGTACTACACGTACACTGCCAGGTACACCCCGACACTGCCAAGTACACCTCACACACCCGGTGCACCTCAGACACCAGGTACACATCAGACACCCCAGGTGCACCTCTGACACTCCCAGGCACAAATCTGACATTCCAGGTCACACCTCAGACACTCACACACACCTCTGACACTGGTACACCTCTGACACCCCAGGCACACCACTGACACCCCAGGTACACCTCAGACATTCCCAGGTACACCACTGACTTCCCAGGCACACCCCAGACACTCCCCACGCACACTTCTGACACCCAGGCACACCTCAGACACTCCCAGGCACACCCTCTGACACTCCAGGCACACCCCTGACAATCCCAGGTACACCTCAATCCCAGTTACACCTCGATACTCCCCAGCTACACCCCTGACACTCCCAGTTACAACCCCTGACACCCAGGCACACCTCTGACACCCCAGGTAAACCTCCGACACTCCAGGTACCACACGTACACTGCCAGGCACACCCCAGACACCCAGGCACACCTCACACTCCCAGGTACACCCCTCAGACACCCCAGGTACACATCAGACACTCCCCAGGTGCACCTGACACCCCAGGCACAAATCTGACATTCCCAGGCACACCACACCACAGGCACACCTCTGACACTCCCAGGCACACCCCTGACACTCCAGGCACACCACTGACACCCCAGGTACACCCCAGACATTCCCAGGCACACCACTGACTCTCCAGGTACACCCCACACCCCCCACGCACACCTCTGACAATCCCAGGTACACCAGACACTCCCCAGGCACACCTCTGACACTCCAGGCACACCCCTGACAATCCCAGGTACACCCTTGACACCCCAGGCACACCTCCGACACCCAGGGCACACCACAGACACCCAGGCATAACCTCCACACTACCCAGGTACACCCCTGACACCGGCACACCTCTGACACCCCAGGTACACCTGATACTCCCAGGTACACCCTGACACTCCCAGTCACACCCCTGACACTCCCAGTTACACCCCACACTCAGGCACACCTCTGACACTCCCCAGGCACACCTGACACCGGCACACACGTGACACCCCCATGCACACCTCCAACACCCCAGGCACACCATTGACACGCCCAGGCACACCTCTGGCACCTGTCACACCTCAGACACCCAGGTGCACACCTCAGACACCACAAGGCACACCCCAGACACTCCCCAGGTACACCTGACACCAGACACCATCTGAGCTCCCAGGCACCCTCTGACACCCCCAGGCAACACTTACACTCCCAGGTACACCTCTGACACTCCAGGCACACCTCTGACACCCAGGCACACTCTGACACCCCAGGCATACCCCTGTCACTCCTAGGTACACCGCTGACACCCCAGGTACAACACTTACACCCCAAGCACACCTCCAGACACCCCAGATACACCTCTGACTCTTCCAGGTACACTGCTGACACCCAGGTACACCAATGACACTACCAGTACACCTCTGACACCGAGGCACTCTGATGCCCAGGTACCCCCCTAACACCCCAGGTACACCTCTGACACCCCAGGCACACCTCTGACACCCCCAGTACCCCCTGACCCCCCAGGCACACCCAGACACCCCAGGTACCCTCTGACACTCCCAGGCACACCAGACACCCCAGGTACACCCTCAGACACTCCCAGCACACCAATGACACTGCACACCCCCACACCCCAAAGCACACCTCAGACACCCCAGATACACCTCTGACTCTTCCAGGTACACCGGTGACACCCCAGGCACCAATGACATCACTGGCACACCTCTGACACTCCGAGGTACCCTCTGATGCCCCCAGTACTCCCTGACACCCAGGCACACTCTGACACTCCCCAGGCACATCCCTGACACTCCCAGGCACCCCCCTGACACCCCAGGTACACTCCAGACACCCAGGTACACCTGACACACCCAGGCAAACTTCTGTCACCCCAGGTACACCCCAACACCCCACACGACACTCCCAGGTACACCGCTGACACTGCCAGGCACACTCAGACACTGCCAGGTACACCCACCACACCCCAGGCACACCCTCAGACACTCCCAGGCACACCTCTGACACCGGCAGGCCCCTGACATCCCGGCACACCTCGACACCCAGGTACACCTGATACTCCCAGTACACTCTGACACTCCCAGGTACATCACTGACACCCCTGCGTACTCCTCTGACACCCCTGCACACACCAAACACCCCAGGCACACCACTGACACTACAGGCACACCTCTGCATTCCCAGGCACACCTCTGCCACCCCAGGCACAACTCTGACACTCCGAGGCACACCGCTGACACTGCCAGGTAACCTCAGACACCGCCAGTACACCTCACACCCCAGGCACCTCACACACCCCAGGACACACCCCAGGCACCCCAGGTGCACCTCTGACACCCCAGGCACACCCCAACATCCCAGGCACACCAGACAATCACAGGCACCTTCGACACTCAGGTACACCCTGACCATGCACACCACTGACAAGGCACACCTCAGACACCTCACACACACCTCTGGCACCCTAGGCACACCCAAGACCCCAGGCACACCCTCGACACCCCTGCACACCACTGACACTCCCCAGGCACACTCTGACACACCCCAGATACCCTCTGACACCCCTGCACACACCACTCTCCAGGCACATACACTCCATGCACACCCTAGACACTGGCACACCTCACACCAAGCACACCACTGACACCCCAGGCACACTCTGGCACCCCAGGCACACCTGACACCCCCAGGCACACCACTGACACCCAGGCACACCTCTGACACTCGGTGCACACCTCCGATACTCCCCAGGTACACCCCTGACACACCCCAGGCACACCACTGACACCCAGGTACTCCTCTGACACCCCACACACCAAACACCCAGGCACCCCTCTGACACCCCAGGCACACCTCCCACACCCCAAGCACACCACTGACACCCAGGTACACCTCTGGCACTCCCAGGCACACCTCTGACACCTGAAGCACACCACTGACACCCCAGGCACACCCTGACACCAGGCACATCTCCGATACTCCCAGGCACACCTCCGATTCTCCCAGGTACACCCCTGACACCCAGGTACTCTCTGACACTCCACACCCCTGACACCCCAGGCACACCTCTGATACACCCAGGCACACCCATGACCTCCCCAGGCACCTCTGATGCCTCACAGGTACCCTCAGACACCCCAGGCACACCCTGAACTCCCCATGCACACCCCAGACACTCCCCAGGCACACCCTGACACCCCAGGCACACCTCCGACACTCCCCAGGTACACATCAGCACACTGGTGCACACCTCTGACACTGCCAGGTACAACTCTGACACTCCCAGCCACACCTCTGACACTCCCAGGTACACCTCCGATACCCCAGGTACACCCCTGACACCAGTTACAACCCTGATACTCCCAGGTACACCCCTGACACCCCAGGCACACCTCTGACACCCTGGCATACACACACCCAGGCATACCTCATATATCCCCAGGCACACCCAGACACTCGGCACACCTCTGACACCCCAGGTACAACATTGACACTGGTACACCTCTGGCACTCCCAGGCACACACCCCAGACACCCCAGGCACACCCCAGACACCCTGCCCTGACACCCCAGGTACCCCAGACACTTCAGCACACCCTGACACCCAGGTACACCATTGACACCCCCAGGCACACCATCACACCCCAGGCACACCTCAGACACTCCCAGGCACACCTCAGACACCCAGGCACACCTCTGACACTTCCAGGCACACCCCTGACCCCCAGGCACACCTCTGACACCGCAGGCATACCTCTGACACTGCAGGCACACCTCTGACACCCCAGGCACACCTCCGATACCCCAGGCACACCTCTGACACACCAGGGCACACCACTGACACCCAGGTACCTCTGACACCTGCACACACCAAACACTCCCAGGCACACCACTGACACTCACACACCTCTGCATTCCCCAGGCACACCCCAGACACCTCAGGCACACCTGACACCCCAGGCACACCATTGACACCCCAGGCACACCTCTGGCACCCAGGCACACCTCAGACACCCCAGGTACACCCTCAGACACCCCAGGCACACCCTAACACTCCAGGCACACCTCTGACACTGCCAGGCACACCTAGACACCGCAGGCATACCTCTGACACTCCAGGCACACCTCTGACACCCCAGGCACACCTCCGATACCCCAGGCACACCTCTGACACATCCAGGCACACAACCGACACCCCAGGAACCCCTGACACCCCTGGTACACACCAAACACCCCAGGCACACCAATGACACTACAGGCACACCTCTGGCATTTCCAGGCACACCTCTGCCACCCCAGGTACAACTCTGACACCTGAGGCACACCGGACACTGCCAGGTGCACGCCCCAGACACACCCCAGGAACACCTCAGACACCCCAGGCACCCTGACACCCCAGGCACATCTCTAACATTCCCAGGCACACCTCAGACACCCACAGGAACACCTTCGACACTCCAGGCACACCTCTGACCCTCCCATGTACACCACAGACACCCCAGGCACACCCCAGACACCCCACACACACCCTCTGCACCCTAGGCACACCTCAGACACTCTGGCACACCACTGACACTGCCAGGTTCACTGACACCCCAGCCACACCTCTGACAACCCCAGGCACTCCGATACTCCCCAGGTACACCCCTGGCACCCCAAGCACACCACTGACACTCCCAGGTACACCTCTGGCACCCCAGGCACACTCTGACACCTCCCAGGCACACCACTGACACTTCCGCCACCTCTGACACTCCCAGGCACATCTCCGACCCAGACACCTCCTGATACTCTCAGATACACCTCTGACACTCCCAGGTACCCTCTGACACTCACTGTTCCACCTCTGACACCCAGGCACACCTGATACTCCTGCACACCTCTGACCCTCCCAGGCACTCTGATGCTCACAGGCACCTCAGACACCCCAGGCACACCACACCCCAGCACACCCCAGACACCCAGGCACACCCTTACACCCCAAGCACACCACTGACACCCCAGGCACACCTCTGGCACCCCAGGCACACCTCTGACACTCCCAGGCACACCCTTGACACTCCCAGGCACACCTGACACTCCCACGTACACATAAGACACTCCGCAGGCACCCTCTGACACCAAGCACACTCTGACACTCCCAGCCACACCCTCTGACACTCCCAGTTACACCTGATACTCCCAGCTCCACCCCTGACACTCCCAGGTGGCAACCCTTGACACCCCAGGCACACCCTGACACCCCAGGTATCCCGACACCCCAGGCATGCATGCACTGCCAGGCACACCTTAGACACCCCAGGCACACCCCACACCCCAGGTACACCCCAGACACCCCAGGCACACATCAGACACCCCCAGGCAACCTGACACCCCAGGCACAAATCTGACATTCCCAGGTACACCTCAGACACTACAGGCACACCTCTGACACTGGCACACCCCGACACCCCAGGCACACCACTGACACCCCAGGCACACCTCAGACATTCCCAGGCACACCACACTGACTCCCAGGCACACCCCCAGACACCCCACGCACACCTCCGACACACCAGGGTAACCTGCACACCCCAGGCACACCTCTGACACTCCCAGGCACACCCCTGACAATCCCAGGCACACCCTTGACACTCCAGGTGCACACCTGACACCCCAGGCACACCAGACACTCCAGGCACACCTCTGACACTGCCAGGTACACTCTGACACCCAGGCACACCCCAGACACCCCAGGCACACCTCTGATATCCCCAGGCACACCCTGACACTCCAGTCACACTCTGACACCCTAAACACCCCTGACACTGTACACCTCTGACACTCAGGTACACCCTCTGACACCCCTGGCACACACGTGACACTCCCACACACCCCTGACACCCCAGGCACACTGACACGCCCAGGACACACCTCTGGCACTCCCAGCTACTCCTCAGACACCCCAGGCACACCAGACACTCCCCAGGCACACCCCAGACATCCCAGGTACACCTGACACTCCCCAGACACCATCTGATGCCCCACCTCTGACACCAGGCAACACTCCCCACACCCCAGGCACACCTCTGACACCCCAGGTCCCCTGACACCCACACCTCTGATACTCCCAGTGCACTCTGACACCCAGGCACACCCCAACATTCCCTGGCACACCTCCAGACACTCACAGGCACACTGACACCCCAGGCACCCCTGACACCCCATGCACACCACTGACACCCCAGGTGCACACCTCAGACACCCCACACACCTCTGGCACCCCAGGCACACCTCAGACACCCCAGCACACCTCTGACACCCTTGGCACACCACGACACCCCAGGTACACCTCTGACACGCCCAGGCACATCTCCTGACACTAGGAACCCTCAGACACTCACAGGCACACCTCTGACACCCCAGCCACACCTCTGACACCCAGGCACACCTCTGACACCACTGGTTCACCTCTGACAACTCCCAGGTACACCTCTGATACTCCCAGGTACACTTGACCTCCCAGGTACCTCTGATGCCAGGTACACCTCTGACACTGCACACCTTTGACACCCAGGCACACCCCAACATCCCAGGCACACCCTCAGACACCCAGTGCACACCTCTGACACCCCAGGCACCCCCGACAATCCCAGGCACACCCTGACACCCCAGGCACACCCACACCCCAGGCACACCACACACCCCAGGCACACCTCCTGACACTGCCAGGCACACCTCTGACACCCCAGGCACACCCCTGACACTCCTGTACACCTGATACTCCAGGTACACCCCTGACACCCCAGTCACACCCTGACACCCCAGCAGACCCCTGACACTCCCCCAGGCACACCTCTGACACTCCCAGGTACACCCTGACATCCCTGGTACACACGTGACACTCTCACGCACACCTCTGACACCCCAGGCACACCAACACGCCCAGGTACACCTCTGGCAATCCCAGTCTCACACCTCACACTAGGCACACCTCTCAAACACTCCAGGTACACCCCAGACACTCCCAGGCACACCTCCGACACCCCAGATACCTCATCTGATGCCCAGGTACCTCTGACACCCCAGGTACAACACTTACACCCCAGGCACACCTCTGACACTCCCAGGTACACCTCTGACACTCCCAGGTCCACCTCTGATACTCCCCATACCCTGTCACTCCTAGGCACACCGCTGACACTCCCAGGTACAACGCTGACATTGCCAGGTACACCAATGACACTCCCCAGGCACAACACTCACTCCCACACCTCAGACACCCCAGATACACCTCTGACTCTTCCAGCACCGCTGACACTCCAGACACCAATGACACCACCAAGCACACCTCTGACACCTGAGGCACCTCTGATGCCCCCAGGTACTCCCCCACCCCAGCACACCTCTGACACCCCAGGCACACTCTGACATCCCAGCCACCCTCTGACACCCCATGCCCTCCAGACACTCCCCAGGCACCCCTCTGACACCCCAGCACTCCAGACACCCAGGCACACCCAGACACTCCCCAGGCACACCAATGACACCCCAGGCACACCCCTGACACCCCAAGCACACCCCAGACACTCCCCAGATACACCTCTGACCTTCCAGGCACACCGTGACATCCCAGGCCACCAATGACACTACCAAGCACACCTCTGACACCCGAGGCAATCCTCTGATGCTCCCAGGTACCCCCGACACTCCCAAGCACACCTCTGACACTCCAGGCACACCGCTGACACCCAGGCACACCTCTGACACTGCCAGGCACACCCACCGACACCCCAGGCACACCTCAGACAACCCCAGGCACACCTCTGACACTGCAGGCATACCTGACACCCCATGCACACCCTGACACCCCAGGCACCCACGATAACCCCCAGGCACACCCCTGACACCCCAGGTACATCACTGACACCCCAGGTACACCTCTGACACCCCCGGTACACACCAAACACCCCAGGTACACCACACTGACACTCACAGGCACACCTGGCATTCCCCAGGCACACCCCTGACACCCCAGGCCAACTCTGACACCTGAGGCACACCGCTGACACCGCCAGGTACACCTCAGACACCGCCAGGTACACCTCACACACCCCAGGCACACCAGACACCCCAGGCACACCTCAGACACCCCAGGCACCCTGACACCCCAGGCACACCCCAACATTCCCCAGGCACACCCTGACACTCACAGGCACACTGACACCCCAGGCACACCCTCTGACACCCCATGCACACCACTGACATCCCAGGCACACCTCAGACACTCACACACACCTCTGGCACCCCTAGGTACACCTCAGACACTCCCAGGCACACCTGACACTCCCTGTGCACACCACTGACACTCCCAGGCACACCTCTGACACTCCCAGATACTCCTCTGACACTCTAAGCACCTGACACCCCAGGCACACCCCACACCCCAGGCACACCTCACACACCCCAGGCACACCCCACACCCCAAGCACACCACTGACACCCAGGCACACCTGGCACTCCCCAGGCACACCTCTGACACCCCAGGCACACCACTGACACTCCCAGGCACACCTCTGACACCCAGGCACACCTCCCTGACACCCCAGGCACACCTGACACTCCCAGGCACACCATTGACACTCCCCAGGCACACCCTGCACCCCAGGCACACATCAGACAACCCCAGGCACACCAGACACCCCAGGCACACCTCTGACACTCCCAGCACACCTCTGACACCCCAGGTACACCTCTGACACTCCCAGGTACACCCTGACACCGCAGGCACACCTCTGACACTCCCAGGCACACACTCCCCAGACACTCCCCTGCACACCTCCATTCTCCCAGGCACACCTCTGACACACCCAGGTACACCTCTGACACTCCCAGGTATCCCCCTGACACCTAGTACACTTCTGACACTCCCAGGCACTCCTGACACTCCCAGGCACACCTCTGACACTAAGTACACCCTCTGACACTCCAGGCACACCTCAGACACTCCCAGGCACACCTCAGACACTCCCAGGTACATCCTGACACCCCCAGGCCACCCCCGACACCCCTGAGGTACACCCTCAGACACCCCCAGGTACACACCTCTGACACCTCCAGGCACAACCTGACACTCCCCAGGCACACCCTGACACTCCCCACACACACCCTGACACCCTAGGTACAACCCCAGATTCCAGGCACACCTCTGACACCCTGCACACTGACACTCCCCAGGCACCTCAGACACCCCAGGCACACCCTGACAACCCCAGTGCACACCCCCAGACACTCAGGCACACCTCTGACACCTGCACTGACACTCCCAGGCACACCTCTGAACTCCCAGGCACACCCCAGACACCCCAGGCACACCTCAGACACTCCCCAGGCACACCTCTGACACTCCCAGGCACACCCTCAGACACTCCCAGGCCACCCTGACACCTGGCAGGCACACCTCTGACACTCCCAGGCACACCCCTGACACCTCGTGGTACACCTCTGAACCTCTGCACACCTCTGACACTCCCAGGCACACCACTGACACTCCCCAGGTTCTCTGACACTCCCTGGTACACCCCTGACACCCCAGGCACACCTCTGACCACAGGCACACCCCTGACACCCCAGGTACACCACTGACACCCCAGGTACCCTGACACCCCCTGGCACACACCAAACACTCCCAGGCACACACCGACCACTGACACCCCACAGGCACACCTCCCTGGTATTCCCCAGGCACACCTCTGACACCCCAGGTACAACTCTGACACCTCAGGCACACCCTCTGACACCCCAGGCACACCCCAGACACTGCATGTACACCCCACACACCCCAGGCACACCTCTGACACCCCAGGCACACCCCAGACACCCCAGGCACACCTCTGACACTCCCAGGCACACCTCTGACATTCCCCAGGCACACCTCAGACACTCCACAGGCACACCTCGACACTCCCCAGGTACACCTCTGACACCCCATGCACATCACTGACACTCCCAGGTACACCTCAGACACTCCCCACACACACCCTGACACTCCCAGGTACACCTCATGACACCCCAGGCAACCTCTGACACCCCTGCACACCACCGACACTCCCAGGCACACCTCTGACACCATGCACACTCAGACACCCCAGATACACCTCTGACTCTTCCAGGTACACCCTGACACTCCCCAGGTACACCTCTGAGACACCCCACACACACCTCTGAACACTCCCAGGCAACCCCCCTTGACACCCCAGGCAACACCCTCTGACACCCCTGTACACCCCTGACACCCCCCAGGCACACCCCAGACACCTCCCAGGCACACCCCACACACTCCAGGCACACCTCTGACACCCCAAGCACACCTCTGACACTCCCCAGGCACACCTCTGACACTCCCAGGCACACCTCTGACACCCCAGGCACACCACTGACACCCCAGGTACACCCCTCTGGACACTCACAGGACACTCCGACACTCCCAGGCACACTCCGATACCCCCAGGCACACCTCAGACACCCCACAGGTACACACCTCAGACACTCCCAGGCACACCTCCTGACACTCCCAGGCACACCCTCTGACACCCCAGGTACACCTCTGACACTCCCAGGCACACCTCTGACACCCCAGGCACACCTCTGACACCCCAGGCACTCCCTGACACTCTCACGTCTCCCTCTGACACTCCCAGGCACACCACTGATACCACAGGCACACCCCTGACACTCCCAGGCACCCTGACACAACTCCGACACCCCAGGTACACCTCTGACACTCCCCAGGCACACCCCAGACACCCCAGGCACACCCCTGACACTCCCAGGCACACCACCGACCCCAGGCACACCTCAGACACTCCCACACCTCTGACACCCAGGTACACCTCTGACACACCCCAGGCACACCCCTGACACCCCCAGGCACACCTCCGACACTCCCAGGTACACCTTGACACGACACCACTGACACTCCAGGCACTCCTCTGACATCCCTGCACACACCTAACACTCCTGAGGTACACCACTACACTCACAGGCACACCTCTGACACCCCCAGGCACACCCCTGACACCCCAGGCACAACCTGACACCTGAGGTACACGCTGACACACTCCCAGGCACACCTCAGACACTCAATGCACACCCCACACACCCCAGGCACACCCCTGACACTCCCAGGCACACCTCAGACACCCGAGGTACAACTCTGACACCCCAGGCACACCCCACATTCGGTACACACCTCAGACACTCACAGGCACACCCCACACTCCATGCACACCCTGACACCAGGCACACCACTGACACCCAGGCACACCAGACACCCCACACACACCTCTGGCACTCCTAGGCACACTCAGACACTCCCAGGCACACCCTGACTCCCCTGCACACCACTGACACCCCAGGCACACCTCTGACACTCCCCAGATACCCTCTGACACTCCCAGGTACACACCTGACACCCCAGGCACACCTCATACACTCCCAGGCACACCCCAGACACTCCCCAGGCACACCTCTACACCCCTGCACACCACTGACACCCCAGGCACACCTCTGACACCCCAGGCACACCTCTGACACTCCCAGGTACACACCACTGACACTCCCAGGTACACCCTCTGACACTCTCAGGCACACCTCCGATACTCCCAGGCACACCTCCGACACTCCCTGTCAACCCCTGACACCGCAGTACCCTCAGACACCACAGGTTCACCTCTGACACCAGGCAATCTGATACCCCAGGCAATACTCCCCTGGACCTCCCAGGTACCCTCTGATGCCTCCACAGGCACTCCTGACACCCCAGGCACACCCTCTGACACTCCCCAGGCACACCCCTGACACTCCCCAGGCACACCCTGATACTCCCAGGCACACCTCCCGACACCCCAGGCACACCTCTGACACTCCCAGGTACACCTCTGACACTGCCAGGCACACCTCTGACACTCCCAGCTGCCACACCTCTGACACTCCAGGTACACCTCGATACTCCCAGGCACACCTCCCTGACACTCCAGGTACAACCCTGACACTCCCAGGCACACATCTGACACCCCAGGCACACCTCGACACCCCTGGTACACCCACTCCCAAGCATACCTCAGACACCCCAGGCACACCAGACACCCCAGGCACACCCTGACACCCCAGGCACACCATTGACACCCCTGTGGCACACCCCTGCACTCCAGGCACACCTGACACCCAGGCACACCAGACACCCCAGGCACATTCCCTGACACTCCCAGGCACACCCCAGACACTCCCAGGACACCTCTGACACCCCAGGACACACCATTGACACCCCAGGCATACCTGACACTCCCCAGGCACACCCCAGACAACCCCAGGCACACCCCAGACACCCCAGGCACACCCTGACACCCCAGGCACACCCCTGACACCCAGGTACACCTCTGACACCGCACACCCTGACACCCCCAGGCACACCTCAGACACCCCAGGCACACCTCCTCGACACCCCAGGCACACCTCTGACACACCCAGGCACACCACTGACACCCCAGGTATACTTGACACTCCTAGCACACCTGCCAACACCCAGGCACACCGCCACTCCAGGTCACCCACCTCTGACACTCCAGGCACACCTCTGACACCCCAGGCACACCCCTGACACCCCAGGCACACCCCTCAGACACCCCCAGGCACACCCTGACACTCCCCAGCACACCCCTGACACTCCCCAGGTACACCTCAGACACCCCCTGATACACCTCTGACTCTTCCACACAACTGACACTCCCAGGCACACCTCACACACCCCACATACACCCAGACACCCCAGGTACACCCTGACACTCCTAGGTACACCTCTGACACTGGCACCCCTGACACCCCAGGCACACCCCAGACACCCGGTACACCCCGACACCCCAGGCACACCAGACACTCCCAGGCACACCTCCTGACACCCCAGGCACAACCATTGACACTCTGTGGTACACCCTGGCACCATACCACCCCTGCACCCAGGCACACCTCAGACACCCCAGGCACACACCTCTGACACTCCCAGGCACACCCTGACACTGCCAGGGCCACCCTCTGGACACCGGAGGCATACCAGACACTCCAGGCACACCCCTGACACTCCCCAGGCACACCTCCGATACTCCCAGGCACACCTCTGGCACTCCCAGGCACCACTGACACCACAGGCACACCTCTGCATTCCAGGCACACCCCACACACCCCAGGCACAACTCCTGACACCCGAGGTACACACTGCCAACACTGCCAGGCACACCCCAGACACTGCAATGTACACCCCACACACCCAAGGCACACCTCAGACACCCCAGGCACATGTCAGACACCTGCACTCTGACACCTATGACACCCCCAACATTCACCACACACCTCAGACACACAGGCACACCCACACACCCCAGGCACACCCCTGACACCCCACACACCACACACACCCCTAGCACACCACTGACACTCCAGGCACACCCAACATCCCCACACACCACACCCCAGGCAACACCCCAGACACCCCAGCACACCCTGACACTCCCCATGCACACCCAAGACACCCCATGGCACACCTGACACTCACAGGCACACCCCTGACAATCCCAGGCACACCCCTGACACTCCAGCCACAACTCTGACACTCTAGTTCACACTCCTCTGACACTCCCCAGGTACACCTGGACACTCCCCAGTTACACCCCTGACACTCCCCAGGTACACCTCTGACACTCCCCAGGCACACACCCCTGACACTCCCCTGGCACACACGACACCCCAGGCATAGGCCTCATACACCCCAGGCACATCTCAGACACCCCTCAGGCACACCACTGACACTCCTTGCAGGTAAAACCATTGACACTCCCAGGCACACCCCAGCACTCCCAGGCACACCCCTGCACACCTGGTGGCACACCTCAAACACTCCCAGGCGCACCCCAGACACTCCCAGACACCCTGACACTTGGCACACACGTGACACTCCAGGCATACTTACACACCCCTGCACACCCAGACACCTCAGGCACACCCCTGACACCCCAGGCACACCACGGACACCCCAGGCACATCTCTGGCACTCCCAGGCACACCTCACACACCCCAGGCACACCTCAGACACTGAGGCACACCTCTGACACTCCCCAGGTACACCGCAGAGACACCTCAGGTACACCTCTGGACACCTCCCCAGGCAACACCACTGCACTCCCAGGTGGCCACCTCTGGCACTCCCAGGTAGACCTCAGAACACCCCAGGCACACCCTCAGACACTCCCCAGGCACACCTCTGACACTTCCAGGTACACATCTACACTGCCAGGCACAATTCCCCACACCGGCAGTATACCCTGACACCCCAGGTACATTCTCTTGGACACCCCAGGCACACCTCCGATGGGCTCCCAGGTACACCCCTGACACTCCCAGGTGTCATCTGACTGACACTCCTTGGTGGGTACTCTCGGACACCCCCTGGTACACACACCAAACACTCCCAGGCACACCCCACTGATACCTCACACGCACACCCTGCATTCCCCAGGTACACCTCTACAATTCCAGGCACAACCTGACACTGAGGCACACCGCTGACACTGCCAGGCATTAACTCCTCAGGCCTGCAATGCACACACCCCACATACCCCAGGCACACCCTCAGACACTCCCAGGCACACGTTCAACACTTGTGCACCTCTGACACTCTGTAAGCATTGCCCCTGGTTCTGGTGGCACACCAGACACCCCACAGGCACACATTCGATACTCCCAGGCACACCCTGACACTCCCCATGTACACCACTGACATTCCAGGTACACCCTCAGACACTCCACACACACCCTCTGGCACTCCTAGGTACACCTCAGGACACCCCAGGCACACCTCTGACACTCCTGGTACACCACGACACTCCCAGGTACACACCTCTGACACTCCCCAGGATACCCCCTGACACTCCCTGTGCCGCACCTGACACCTCCCAGGCACACCTCCCCACACACACCCAAGGTACACCTCAGACACTCCCCAGGCACACCCCCACACACTCCCCAAGCACACCACTGACACCCCAGGCACACCTCTGCTAACTTGCACACCTCTGACACTCTTGCACACCACTGACCACTCCCAGGCACACCTCTGACACCCCAGGCACATCTCCGATACCCCAGGCACACCTGGGTACTCCCAGGCACACCTCTGGACACTCCCAGGTACCTCTGACACCACTGGTTCACCTCTGACACTTGCACACCTCTGATACTCCCCAGGCACACCTCTCTGACCCCAGGTACCCTCTGATGCCTGGCCAGGTACTCCCAGACACCCCAGGTACACCTCTGACACTCCCCAGGCACACCCCAGACACCCCAGGCACCCTGACACCCCAGGCACACCTCCCACACCCTGTGCCACCCCCAGACACTCCCAGCACACCCCTGACACTGCCAGGCACACCTCTGACACCCCAGCCACACCTCCTCTGACACTCTGGTGTTTAACTCGATAATTCTGCACACCCCCTGAACTCCAGTTACAACCTCCTGACACTCCCAGGCACACCTCTGACACTCCCCAGGCACACGTCTGACACTCCCTGGCACACACGTGACACTCCCATACCCCACATACACCCCAGGCACACCTCAGACACCTCAGGCACACTCTGACACCCCAGGCACACCCCTGACACTCCCAGGCACATCTCTGACACTCCCTGGCACACACGTGACACTCCCAGGCATATTCTCATACACCCCAGGCACCCCAGACACTCTCAGGCACACCCCTGACACTCCCCAGGTAAACCATTGACACTCCCAGGCACACCTCTGGCACTCCCCAGGCACACTCAGACACTTGTGCACACCAGACACTCCCCAGGCACACCTCTGACACCCTGGTGCTTACCACGTGACACCCCAGGCATACCCCATACACCCCAGGCACACCCCAGACACCCCTCAGGCACACCTCTGGACACCCCAGGCACACCATTGACACTCCCAGGCACATCTCTGGCACCCCCAGGCACACCTCCCCCAGACACTCCCCCAGGCACACCTCAGACACCCCAGGCACACCCCTGACACCCCAGGCACACCCCAGACACCCAGGCACACCTTCACACTCCCAGGCACACCATTGGACACCCCAGGCACACCTCTGCACCCAGGCACACCTCAGACACCCACAGGCACACCCTCAGGACACCCTGGCACACCTCTGAGACCTTAGGCACACCCTGACACCCTGCCAGTACACCTCTGACACCGGCAGGCATACCTCTGACACACCTTGGTACACCTCTGACACTCTATAATACTGATGCTCCCCAGGCACACCTCTGACAATTTGTGGCACACCACTGACACTCCCAGTACTCCTCTGACACTCCCTGCACACACCAAACACCCCAGGCACACCACTGACACTCACAGGTGGCACCTCACATTCCCAGGTACACCTTCACTCCCCAGGCACAACTCTGACACCTGAGTGCACACTGCTGGACACCCTAGGTACACCCAGACACACCTAGGTACATTCCTCTGACACTCCTGTACACCACTGACACCCCAGGCACACCTCTGACACTCCCCAGATACTCTTGACACCCCCAGTACACACCACACACCCCATGTACACCTCATACACCCAAGGCACACCACACACACCCCTGCACACCTCACACCCCAGGCACACACACTGACACCCCAGTACACCAATCCCATGTACACCTCTGACACCCCATGCACAACACTTACACCTTCACACCCTGACACAGGTACATCTCCGATAATTCTCAGTACACCAAGATACCCCATGTACACCCCTGACACCCCAGGCACCCCTGAAACTCACTGGTCTACCTCTGACACTCCCAGGTACACCTCTTATGCTCCCCAGGTACACCTCTGGACCTCCCAGGTACTCCTCTGATGCCTCACAGGTACTCCTAGGACACCCCAGGCACACCCCGACACTCCCCAGGCACACTTCAGACACTCCTGGCACACCCTGACACTCCAGGCACACTCCGACACGCCCAGGCACACCTCAGACACCCCAGGCACACCTCTGACACTGCCAGTACACCTCTGACACTCCCCAGGTACACCCCTGACACTCTGAGGCCACCACCGATAATTCTAGGCACACCTCTGGGACACTTGCACACCACTGATTAGCTCCCCAGGTACCCTCTGACACACTCCCTGGCACACACCACAAACACTTGCAGGCACACCACTGGACAGTTCACAGGCACATCCCCATTCCCCAGGCACACCTCTGCCACCCCAGGCACAACCCCTGACACCTGAGGGCCACCGCTGACACTGCCAGGCACACCCCAGACACCGCAATGCACACCCCACACACTCCCAGGCACACCCCAGACACCCCAGGCACACGTCAGACACTCCCAGTGCACTCTGACACCCCAGGCACACCCCCTAACATTCCCAGGCACACCTCACACACTCACAGGTACACCTCGACACTCCCCAGGTACACCTGACACTCCCCATGTACACCACTGACACTCCTGTTGCACACCTCAGACACTCCCACACACACCTCTCAAGTAATTCCTAGGTATTAATTCCCCAGACCACCTGTACACCTCTTGACACTCCCTGGTACAATTCACTGACAATTCCAGGCACACCCCTGACACCCCAGATACTCCCTCTGACACCCCTGGGTACACACCTGACACTCCCCAGGCACACCTCATACACCCCAGGCACACCTCAGACACCCAGGCACACCTCCCCACACCTGGGCAGCACACCACCGACACCCCAGGCACAACCTCTGGCAACTCCCACACATCTGACCAGGCACAACTAACGGACACCCCAGGCACACCTCTGACACTCTGGTAAGTACATTCCATACCCAGGCACACCTCCGATACTCCCCAGGTACAATTTCATTAATTCCAGAGCACATGCAACTGGAAACGAAGTTTGAT
>NW_024711593.1:0-15495 GCF_018991925.1 Homarus americanus | reverse complement strand
TTGTGAAAGTTAAGGGGAATAGGTATGTATGTAGATGAAGATATGTTAATGAGTAGTTTTTGCTAGAGAACCTGAAAGAACATATAGAGAAATTATGTAGTTTAGTGACTTACATATTCAACTGGGTGTTGGCTCTCTTTACGGCGATACTGGTGCCAAAATGTACGCATGATTTTTCCTGTAGTGTCCGTGGGGATATACAAACATACAGACGGATTAAAAACAGGTATTTTATCGTTCCTGTAGGTGGTAAGGTAAAAAAAATAAACACTCGTAAGATGGTTAGCTGCTGAGGGAAAACTAAAAACAAACTTGGGTCCAAATACACTGAAACAAGACTAGTACAGGGAAGACGTCCAGGAAGCGAGGCGGAACAAGCTAAGGATGGACCCTGTTAATCCACGTAGTAGCCTTAACAGGGGATAGATTAAGGAAGGAAGGAAGGAAGGAGGTTTGAAGGATATATGAGATTAGGATGGGAGTGGTGGGTGAAGTGAAGGAGTGTGTGGTGAGAGGGTCTGGACAGGTCGGTAGGATAGATGGCCAAAGACTAACCGTGAATAACTGAGATGAACGGGCATGACAGTGTGGCAAGATCCAGTGACAGCATGATAGAGTCGACCTCTGAGTGCAGTAGACGATCCCAGTGAGTACGGTATCTTAAGCTCTAGAGTACTATTTCATTGTACTCAAATAGCCTGATAAATAAGGTATCTAAACCCCTTTAGTACGATGCCAACCCCTGAGTACAGTGGAATAGTCCAATGAGTAAGGATAATTTTAATCCATTGAGTATGATAACTTAATCCATGGGCGATGACTGTGTTAATCCTATGAATATGTTATCTTAACCCAGTAAGTGCTAGATTAATTCATCGTTCTGAAGGGGTTAAGTCATCATCCTCAAGGGGTTAGTCACCGTTCTTAATAATAATAATAATAATAATATTATTATTATAAACGATTTAAACTATTCTTCTTCTTCCACTTGTTTACCTGAGTTATCTTTAGTGACTCTCTTATCTGTTATTCTTTTACATTTTTTCTTATTTCCTGACACTTATCATGATAATTACTTTAGAGAAAATGTGGCGTGTGTGTGTGTGTGTCCAGGACTTTACATCCTCACATAACTCATGTTTGAGGAGGAGGAAGATGAGGAGGAGGAGGACGAAGAAGAGGACGAAGAGGAGGAAGAAGAGGAGGAGGAGGAAGAGGATGAGGGACATAAATAACGAGAAGGAAAGTATAAATGACTGAGTGAGTGACCGTAGACAATACCAACATGATCAAGGGCTCGTATGAGTGACTGCGTACCTCACAAACCGCACTGACTGGACTATCTACACGTGTGAGTGACCAACTGATCATGGAAGTAGGTGAGTGACTCCTTTAGTCAAGCAGAGGGAGAAGGGGAGGAAGATAAACAGTGATCAACAGCGAAAAACTTCATTGGTTCGATAGGTCCTCCTACAGCTATGAGGTCGAGGTTTAATGGCATCTGAAGGGAGCTGTGCTAATTGAGTGTTACTCTATATTGGCTTTATAACCTGAGTCGGGCTTGTTGCGTACAAGATCCACTCGTATGTGGGTAAAGCTGGTCGCTGATTGGTTCATACACGACCGTGATGTCAACTTGTGTCCGTCCCACTCTCTGGTAAAGTAAGATTTTCTGTTAGGTTAGGTTAGATAGGCTACGATAGGTGTAGATTGATTAGTTAGTTGAGGTGTGGTGTCGAGTGGGTACGGCTCTTGTCTCTTGACCTGAGGGTCGCTAGTTCAATCCGTCATCCCACCACACACACACACTCAGCTTTTTTTTTTCTCTCTCTCTCAGCATAGTTATTTTAGGAGAAATGACTGAGTGTAACCTAAAAAAAAAATCTAAATTATATGTGAATATCAGTTCTGAATTTTAACTTGTGTAGCTATGACGTTCTGAACTCACATAGTACCACTAGCAGTTATGGAAATCAATTAATTTTTCTCAAAGGTTTCATGGAACAACTTTTTTTTTCTCGGGTTTATTTAAAAATAATTCCTCGTGATATCTATTTTTCACATCAGTTTGTTTCAGTTTATTCTTATATATATTCGTATTTATTTTATTTTATTTTATATGCTATTTTTTATTATTTTTATATATATTTTGTCTTCAATTTTTATTCATTAATTTTTTCTCCGTCGGTTACTCACTATTTTTTATTATTTTTTCTTTATTTTTTTCTTTCCTGGTTATACATATTTTACATCTAATAATATCCTTCTACTCTTCATTCTTGGTTATTCACGTTATATTTACATTAATTTCCTTCCATTCTTTCATTTTTTCCTAGTTAAAGACGCGTTTTTTTCCCATTTACGTTTATCCAGTAATTTATTCATATCAAAGCTGTTTTTTCCCCAATTTGTACTTTTCTTCCTCACAAAACATTCTCAAACTTGTCCCCAGTTCATACAGTTATTTATGTCTGTATAATCTGTAATTTTCAACACATATTTCTTGCTAGTAAATCGTGAATGTTAAACGTCTTGTCAATTATTTTTTTGCTTCAGTTAATGGTTTCCTAAAATGTATATATAATATCTATATTTTTTTATGGAGTCTTTTCCGTATATTTGGGTCATATACTCTCTCTCTCTCTCTCTCTCTCTCTCTCTCTCTCTCCACCCATGCAAGTACATAATTAATATTTTATACTGCAGCGTAGACCATAACTTACAAAACCATTGAAGCGTTGGAATGTAAAGTACAGGACATATATTGAACTTTCGTGTGTGAGCAGTTTAGAATGGGTCAATGTCATGAACGTGAGCACTGGTGTGTGTGTGTGTGTGTCTGTGTGTGTGTGTTTTGTATGTGTGCGTGTGTGTTAGCGTTACTGGGTCACTCGGTTAACGTTAAAAGCTGTCAGTAAAAAAAAAACGAAGAAAAACAGTGAACATTCAAACACTTTCTGGTAATATTCTCAGTGGTTATAATGAGAACCGGTCTTGAGTGAGAGAGAGAGAGAGAGAGAGAGAGAGAGAGAGAGAGATGCACAGGTAGACAGGAAGAGCAACATAGGTAGATATCAGAGAGAGAAAAAGAAAATACGAAGAAAGCAGTAAGAAGGGCGAAAGAAAAAATGAAAGAAAACAAAAGATTAACAAAACTAAACTCTCCAGGTGCTTGATCTGAGACAAATTGTTACAAACGCCATTAAATATGTGGGATTGGCTTACTCACATTAGGAACAATTCAATGAAACTTGGAACCTTCCCTTCCCTTTCCTCCCCCCCCCCAAAAAAAAAATCCCATATAAATCTGTTTTTCTATCTTTCTTTCTCTCTTTTTTTCTCATTTTTGTTCTTTTCCTCAGTTATTGTTTTTCTTTTCTCTGATTTTTCCTTCTCTATTTTTTCCTTCTTTCTCTCTATCTCTGTGTTTTTTTCTTCACTTTTTCTGCCTCTCCTCGTTCTTCTCCTTTCATCTTTTATTCTATTTCTCTCTTGTTTGTTTTTTTATATTTCATTTTTATACGACGTTCAATATTTTTCTCCCTTTCTTTTTATTCTTTCTCCTCTTCCCTCTATCTTGCGCCTGTTAATTTTGTTTTCTCTCCAGTTATCAATTCTCTAACTCATTTTTTGCCTCTTGTCTCCATCCTGTCTTCCTTCTCGTTCCACCAAATCTTCCTCCTCTTCCTCATACTGCTCTTGCCGCTGATCTTCCTCCTCCTCTTACATTTTCTGTTTCTCCTCCTGCTCCATCATCTGTTTCTCCCCCTCTTATTCTATCTTCCGTTTCTTCTCCTCCTCCGTACACAAGCCTCAACGCCTCCGTCAGCTGGTGGTAGGTCTCTGCAATTTCTCGTCCTGAAACACACGACAAATATCCACGGAGCCTCATCGTAGCGACCACCATTAGCGCCCTGAAGTCCCTCTCCCCCTCTCTAACCCTCTCCCTAGCCCTTTCCCCCCTCTCTAACACTCTCCCTAGCTCTCTCCCCTCTCTAACCCTCTCCCTAGCCCTCTCCCCTCTCCCCCATCAGTCTAGCCCTCAATTCTAGCCCCTCTTACTTCCTCAGCACTCTCCATAACCCTCTCCAAAACCTCTCTATAGATATGACTTGTCCCTCTCTCCATCCTCACTCTAGCCCTTTCCCCAGCCCTTACTCTAACCCCTCTTCTCAGGCCTCACTTTCTCCTGTAGCCCTTCTCTCACTCCTCATTTTACCCTTTTCCACGGCCCTGTTTCCCCTTCACTCAGCCCTTTCTTTCCCTTATCCCACTCACTTCCTTTCCTTAGTCCTTAACCCAGGTCGCCTCTCTCTCTCTCTCTCTCTCTCTCTCTCTCTCTCTCTCTACAGTTCCTCCAGCCCCTTTTCACCCTTAACCTCTTCGTAGTCTTCTCCTCGCCCTCTCTGGGTCTTGCTAATCTCGAGCTTTTGATAGATTTAAGAGTAAAGAATAACCCCTTTAACAGGCCTCGTGTCTAGTCGTTGTTTATTGAGTATTATGTAGATTCTGGTCGTGCGTAGTGAGGGTGGACATCAAACTACAATGGCACATCGACTTGGTTCACTTTCAGCTGACCGTCGCTCCTCTGTTCAAGGTTTTTTTTTTTTTTACTGTACTAAACTATACGACGTAACCTAATGCAGCGTTTGACACGAGTTGTACATCATTATGTTCCCTCTATGTAAAGATAAAAGACTTATTTTAGCGGATTATTGCCGACCAGAGGTGTGCTGTGGCTGAGTAGATACAATTCTCGCTTCATATTCCTAGGATTATTGGCTTGCACTTAGTGGATTCCCAGTTCACCCATCTGTGAATTGGTACCTAACTTTGCATCTGGGGAAAGTGGGTGATTTTTAGTATACAGTGCCGGCCATGATGGTTCTTTCGTGCTAAAAAAAACGGGATTAGTTATTAGTGTGTTGTATCCGTGCTGTTATTTTTACCCCCAGTGAATATTTTTAACATAGAGAGAATAAGACAATAAATGAATATATAAAACACAATACACATATGAAGAAGAATCGTGAGTTGTGTGTTTAGTTCTCTCGTGTGTTCAGAGTCATGTAGCGTAGGAGACCGTCCAGTTGTACCCGGTAAAGTTCCCTTGTAAAGTTTAGGGCAAAGTTAAAAAATATTAAGTTAATAATTATGCTATTTATTTATATTTTACAGTGTGATTATTTATATGATAGTTCTTATTTACAGTCAAGTTTAAATTTAAAAAAATATATATAAAAATGTATATAAATTATCACTTTATCGAAATTTTATCTAAATTACCTGATATATTAATTTATTTATCGCCGGAAGCTTTTAGTTCGGTGGTCTGTGTGTGGGGTTTTTATTTTACCAGTATATCAATTACTAGTGTTTATTCCTACTGTAGCGGCAGAAGTTCATGAGAGACCTTTAATGGCTCAATTTGTCGGCTTATTTGTCTCGTATTTTTCTGTCAATAGTTCAGAATTAGTAGACCGAGTACTTTATATCGATGACTGCACCTTCGACTATGACAATTTATTTATTTATTATTTTGTTTTCATTTCTTTTTTTGTGTGTGTTTAGTCTCTCTCTCTCTCTCTCTCTCTCTCTCAATTATTCCACACGTCTCACTCTTAACACTTTACCTCTTCCTTCCCCTCCAACCGTACTTTTCCTTTCACTTCTTTCCTGCTCTCTGCATCCCACACACACACATCAACAAGGAACACAACTTTTTATGACAGTTACCCCTTCCAAAAAAAATATATTGTTTTCTTTCTCTAATAGGAGGGCCAACAGGGGAGGAATGGTAGGACAATGGGAGGGAAGGGGTGGGGTAAAGGAAGGGAGGGGTATGAGAGAGAGAGAGAGGAAGGGAAGGGAAGGGAGTTGGTGCCGTCAGGTTATTCCATCTTTTCAACATTGAATTTTTACAATTTTTTTCCTAACTATTGAAGAGATTTATCGAACAAAGCAATTCAACTCAGTCTGCACCGGAATCAATGATCATTTGCATCTCTTGGCCATCAGACTCCTTCCTTCCACGATAAGTCTTTTTCTTTAGCGATTTTGTTCACTTTTTTGCAAAATGTACAAAAGGCAAAAAGAAAATTAGTTGGAGAGGAAGAAATAATTTAGAGTTTGGCTGGTGGCGAGATAGTTCCCCAGACAGACAGACCCTCCCACCCTCCCACCCACCCTCTCACCTGGCCACCCACCCACCTACCTAACCCTCCCACCCACCTACCTACCCTCCCACCCACCTACCCTCCCACCCACCTACCCACCCTCCCACCCACCTACCCTCCCACCCTCCCTACCACCACCTCCTGCACCCACCTACCTACCCTCCCACCCACCACTCTACCTCTCACCCAACCCTCCCACCTGGCCCCACCCCCTCCCCACCCCACCCCACCCACCCCACCCACCCACCCCACCCAATCCCACCCCACCCCCACCCACCCCACCCATCTCACCTGGCCACCCACCCACCAGCACCTACCTACCCTCTCGCACGCACTCTACCCTTCACCACCACTCACCCACCACCAGCCCTCTCACCTGGCCACCCACCCACCCACCTACTCACCCCTCCCACCCACTTTGATGTAATAATCCTCTCACCTGGCCACCCACCCACCCACCCACCTACCTACCCTCCCACCCACTTACGTACCTTCTCACCTGGCCACGCACCCACCTACCTACCCTCCCACCCACTTACGTACCCTGTCACCTGCCTCCCCCACCCACCTACCTTCTCACGGGTACAAATTCGGCTACGCGATATAAATTCAGAATTTTTGCATTTTGTAAACGTGTTCTAATAAACGGTGTTCAATCCAGACCGCCAAACGCGCCACATTTCGCGTGTTTTCCGGATTCATAGCAATTTTAACGCAGCCGTGTGCTATCTATAGGTCTATAAATTCCCGATCGTTTGCGGCACCACTCTCCCCGATGATTCTATCCAAATATAGACATCGCACACGAGGTCTGTTCTGATTCTTTTCATCTTCAATCAACCCGGGAATTGGCTGTTATAACTCTATGCTGTCAATGCCCCTGTGACCTCTTGTGGGCGTCTTTCTCTGATCATCAACACACAACTTGATGATGGTAGATTGTGCCAGTTGACTATGTGGTGTTGAGATTCTGGTGGAGACGAAGTGCGTGGCGAAGACTGTTGTAAAATTATTCATAAGGGAGACTTAAATAAATAAAGAAAATAAAGAAAGAAAGAAAATAAAGAAATAAAAATGCGGTATTTGTATAATCGTGTGTGTGTGTGTGTGTGTGTGTGTGTTAGAATAGTTGGTAGTTTTATCAGTCGTAGTTTGTATCAAATGTTGATGTTGTAGGCCACCAGTATTGTCCTGTGATGAGCCATTCAGGTCGCTACGCCAGCCTCTACCAACGAATACCTTTTACTGTTTTTTTTTATCTGTTCACCACAAGTGTGAGTTAATGTTATTGTTTTTCAGGTAAAATTGACAAAACTTCTGTTATCTTGGACCAATAACATCATTTCAAACTTGCACTACGTTTATTTGGCTTATTTTGCCCAAATATCTGACAACTGCTAACCACACCACAAAATCATTTTTGAGTTCTTTTTGGAGTGCCTGAGTTTTATCGCATATCAGAATGATAGACAACTGCTAACCCACACTACAAATGTACTTCAAATCAGATGAGTGCTGATTTAGGTTCAGCTGAAAATGGCCTATAATAAGTATAAATCTATAAAAGTCTATTTATTGAGAGGAAAGTTCGTTTTATCTCTTTTCAAAAAATGGCGCCACCTGAACCCTACAAAAACACACACTTACTAATCCCTGTAGGAACCCTCTCACCAAATTTTTGCTTTCCATCAAGGAAACCCAGAGAGCCACACTGGCACTGATAAAGGTACAATGGAAATTTTACGGTAATTCCAATTCTTCCTCCTCTCCTCTTTCTTTTCATTCTCTTCCTCTTTTCTTTTTTCACAACCTCCCTTCCTTCCTCTCCTCCCCCTCCCTCCTCCCTTTTCAGTCTCTTCCTTCCCTCCCTTTCTAGTCTCTCCTCCTTCTTCTCTCCTGAAAATCATCCCCAGAAAAGGTTTGAAATGCGTCTGGCCAAAGTTTTGAGGAACGTTATAGGGCGTGGATGGGCGGTCTGTTGTGTTGTGTTTTGTCGTATATTTTGGCGATTATTTTTTTCCTATCTCTTTTATATTTCTCTCTTAATCTGTATATTCTTTATTTTCTTTTTTCTTTTGTCATTCATTGTTTTATTCGTTTATTTTTCTCGCATCGGGTTTTTCCTTTCTTTCATCCATTTTTTTCTTTTCTTTTCTCTCGTTTTTTTCTTAATTTTTCTTTTTACTTTCTCGTTCGTTTTTTAATTTTTGTTCTTTTCCTTTTGTATTCTCCCTCTCGTCCTCTGTCCATTATTTTCTTTTATATTTCGTTCCTTTTCATATTTTCTTTCGTTTTTCCTGTTCCCTTTCTCATTCGTTCTTTATTCATTATTCATTTTCATTTATTTCTGCATTCCTCCATCTTTCCTTCTTGTGTTTTCTCATTATCGATTTTTTTTCTTTTTCTTTCTTTTCAAAAGTTTTTTCTTATTGGTGAAAGTCTATCCAGAAGGTCCACTTATCGCCTATTTGTTGACTGGTTAACTGGACCCCAGTCGTAATAGTCCCTAGAACTAATGGGTCCCAACTCTAATGGGTCCCAGTAATAATGAGCCCCAACTCTTATAGGTCCCAGTATTAATGAGCCCCATCTCTAATAGGTCCCAGTATTAGTGAGCCCCAACTCGAATGGGTCCCAGTATAAATGGGTCCCATCTCTAATGGAGCCCAGTATAAATGGGTCTCATCTCTAATGGGGCCCAGTATAAATGAGCCCCATCTCTAATAGGTCCCAGTATTAGTGAGCCCCAACTCGAATGGGTCCAGGTATAAATGGATCTCATCTCTAATGGAGCCCAGTATAAATGAGCCCCATCTCTAATAGGTCCCAGTATAAATGAGCCCCATCTCTAATGGGGCCCAGTATAAATGAGCCCCATCTCTAATGGGGCCCAGTATAAATGGGTCCCATCTCTAATGGGGCCCAGTATTAGTGAGCCCCAACTCGAATGGGTCCAAGTATAAATGGGTCCCATCTCTAATGGGGCCCAGTATAAATGAGCCCCATCTCTAATAGGTCCCAGTATTAGTGAGCCCCAACTCGAATGGGGCCCAGTATAAATGGGTCTCATCTCTAATGGGGCCCAGTATAAATGAGCCCCATCTCTAATGGGGCCCAGTATAAATGAGCCCCATCTCTAATGGGGCCCAGTATAAATGAGCCCCATCTCTAATGGGGCCCAGTATAAATGGGTCCCATCTCTAATGGGGCCCAGTATTAGTGAGCCCCAACTCGAATGGGTCCCAGCATAAATGGGTCTCATCTCTAATGGGGCCCAGTATAAATGGGTCCCATCTCTAATGGGGCCCAGTATAAATGGGTCCCATCTCTAATGGGGCCAGTATAAATGAGCCCCATCTCTAATGGGTCCCAGTATTAGTGAGCCCCAACTCTAATGGGTCCCAGAATAAATGGGTCCCGTCTCTAATGGGTCCCAGTATTAATGAGCCCCATCTCTAATGGGTCCCAGTATTAATGGGCCCCAACTCTAATGGGACCCAGTATTAATGGGCCCCAACTCTAATGGGTCCCAGTATTAATGGGCCCCAACTCTAATGGGTCCCAGTATTAATGAGCCCCAACCCTAATGGGTCCCAGTATTAATGGGCCCCAACTCTAATGGGTCCCAGTATTAATGGGCCGAAACTCTAATGGGTCCCAGTATTAATGGGTCCCAACTCTAATGGGACCCAGTATTAATGGGCCCCAACTCAATAGCCCAGTCTGATGGGATTTCACTAAACAACTCAATGATTAGCCTCAATCTGCTCTTTGAATTTTAACCTCTGGTATCGATCCTCAGGTTAGGTTAGGGACTTTTTGTTCCGGAACCCATTAGAAGTGGTATTTACTAGGACTGATGCCTCTTAGAGCTGGAACGATATTGTGATTGGGTCCCATTACGTACAAGTGAGGCCAGGGCCGGATTAAGGCCAATTGATGCCCTAAGCACAGCCCAACAATGGTGCCCCCTCGGCCCTCTCATTGCTTAACTGACAAGATATTAAGACCATGATTAAGACTCAATGAATACTGATGTTGAAATATAAGATAAAAAATTCAGGTTTCTTCCAGGCCACCCCACAAGCCAGATCCTACAATTTTCTCATCACTGATGTTAGACTAGAACCAGAACAAATACAGTTAAAGACAAATAAGAAATAAAAACAAAGAGTTGAAGTTTTTCAACATTTGATAATTATAAAAATCACTTAAATTAGACAGTTTTGATTTAACCTTATTTATTATAACAACTAGGCCTAGAGTTACTGCTCTTAATTTAGTAACACAATATATTTATATAGTTAAAATATCTACCTCTTTATTTTGTAAATATAAAGTAATTTAATTAATGAGAAATTCAGAAACTTACTTGTTACTTCACACAATCCACCTCATACCACACGTTAAAATAGACACATTTCGTTGATACTGCAAGAGCCTGAGTGAGGGCTGAGAAGCGAGGGAACGAACTTAGACAATTTCAGACGTTCAGGAACGTTCTTGAACGTGTATAAAATAAAGCCGTTTTCCATTGGGCAACGTGTCCTTTAAAAAAAAAAGGAGCACAGTTTTCTTGGTTTAAAACCCTTACAAAACATAGTTAACGAACAAAATGGGATAAATATTTTTCACCAATTTTATACGGCGGTTTTACACTAGCTTATTAGGTTTTATCGCAAATATGATCTGGTCACTAGAAGGCATAATACCTTCAAAAGAAAAACCTGTGGTGCCCCCTTCTTTTGGTGCCCTAAGCGCGTGCTTATTTTGCTTAATGGTTAATCCAGCCCTGAGTGAGGCCCAGGATTAGTGAGGCCTCTTATAACTGGGGATCCATTATAACTGGGGCCCGTTATAAATGAGGCCCATTAGAACAGAGACCTATCATTATAACTGGGGGTTATTACAACTGGGGGATCACTATAACTGAGATTCATTATCACTGATACCCATTAGAACTAAGACCTAGTAGAACTGGAACTCATTAGACTTGCAGACTCCTCGTGTAAACAAAGTGAAAAACACTGACTGAGGGCAGGGTGATGGGGGTGGGGGGGGTGAGGACGTGTTGGACCCGGTAACACCTCCCCGGGCGTGTTGGTCTTGTGATTAATTTACGAGTCTACCCTGAGCCTGAAGGTTGTAAGTGTGGTCCTCTGTTGACACGTGTCACTTCATTCCTGCACTCTGCTACACGAGTTCTTCTTTTGTGTGTTAGAATGTGATGCCAGGCTTGGGTTTATGTCATGGCTGTGAGGTTTGGTTTTGTCATTAATGTTATCGTAAGGCTTGTTGTAAACGTCATGTCAGGTTTCTATTACTTATATTAATTTGAAGTCAGTCAAGTCAATGCAATCTCAGACTTTTCGACAGTCGTATTCTCGTTTAGCAAATTAATGGGATCAGTTTTACAGTTGTTTAAGCCCCTTGAGAACGTTGGCTTAATCCTTAATCCTCTGAATACAATGGCTTACTCCCTTGATCACGTTGTTATAACCCTTTCTATATGATGACCTGTTCCTGAGTACAGTGACTTAACCACCTAAGTACAGTGTCTACGTACCCACAAGAATAGGTCATCTCATTCAAAGGGTTAAGTCATCGTACTCAAGCGGTTAAGGTACCTTACTCGGTTGATTTACTGTACTCAGAGGCTGGTATTGTACTCAACTGGTGATATACCTAACCCACTGGTCTATTTCAAGGGGTAAATATATCTTGTTCATTGTGTTAAATAATCGTACTCTATAGGGGGGGTCTGGGTTAATTCATTGTACTCAGGGGGGTTGGCATCGTACTCAGAGGGTTAAGTTAGGAAACAATAATGCCAAGTCTCCACGTCATTGATTCTTCACGCTACCCGGTGTGGAAAATACAATTACTGTACCATGGTCAACCTTTACGCTTTGTCTCCACATGTAAAGATATTTTTCCACTTGTTGTCTTCGTCTCTGTACTAAGACTTAATTCTGTTTGCTCGTTATAGTCCTGGATTTATGTGGCCTCGGCTCTGAAGTCTTGAGGGAAATTCTTCTCAATCGTGATGTAATAAGTTGTGGTTCCCCGGAGAGATACAAAGTCTGGCAGGATTGATAAAGGCAGCTTGAAAATCCTTGGAGTGGAGAGCCTTGATTGCCAACCCTAAGGCATGATTGATTGATTGAATAAGCTTTGAGTTTGTGACTCAGAGCTTCGTATATTTCTTCAAATTTATTTTTTCACAAATGCAAATGAGATGAACTCCTCCTCGTGGTCACAGGTGTAAAATTAAGATGATCGTGAGATATTACTGTTCACAGGGATGAGTCTTCGGAAAGATCTATATTATCTCAGGATATAATACTCGTTGAATCCACTAATTTAAGGCTTATCATAGACCTTCAAATTATATTTCTTCTCTGATAACTAAGTTGTCTGGATTCTTGTGGTCGTAGGGAAGAATTGCCAATAAAAAAATTCTTTATAAAAATTTTGATCTCAGATCCCATCATTTCAAGGATTATAATTTAGCTTCAAATTGAGACTCGTTCTCTGCCAACCAGATGGTGGTCGCAAGTGTCGTGGCCGCTGGACGACGACGGATTCTGTGGGAGAGGTTTCTTTTTTGCATATATGATACTGGAACCCTACAGTACACTAAAAGGCTCCGAATTTAGTTTCGGATTGTAGATGAAGATTTTTACATGTAAGTGGTCTGTTCCGGTTATGAAATTTGTCAAATAGTTATGTAACAATGTCTCAACGGATATGTGAAAAGGTGTATTAAGTAAAGACACTAGTATTTGAGTTAAGTGAGTCACCAGATCACAATAGAAGTTGGTTGATAAAGTGGTGTGAGATAAATTAAGTGAGGCTTGTGTTGAAATTGATGACAAATTTGTATTATGTGAAGGTTATATTAGCTAAATAAAAGGTGGAGTTTTCATACGCTAATTACTCAAGTATACTCAAGTTTGGATGTAGGGAATAATATGTATGTACAGGTATGTATTAATTGCAAGACTTAACAAACACCAAGGTAAATTATTGGTTGCAGACATAGTGACGGTTATGTCTCTCTCTCTCTCTCTCTCTCACACACACACACACACACACTATTCCAACCTTATGAATCCTAACAATACCTCCAGTTTTTCACCTCCAGATTACAGAACAAAAACTCTGCCTAACAAAAGCTTCATTATCATCATCAGCACACACACAGCGTCACCACACCTTGCAATATCACAACACAAGGCGAATGCAGAAAAAAACAATGGTAAATATACTTTTTTTTCTTATTATTCTCATCTTGACGATTAAATCTCTATCATTAAGTCCAGAGTCTAGCAATGTTCCATGTTGTTGCCCGCACCTGCTGTAGAGTGAGTCATTGTTAGTATGGGAAGGACCGTGTCTCGGGTCTTGTGTCTGTTGTGTGTTTTTTTTTCAGTACTGAAATCAGATGCTGGGATGACGGTAACCCCACATGTCCGGTTACTCCATTAAGGTACTTTAGTTAATTAGTGTTTCACCTGGAGACCTTTACCTATTAGGGTTGTATGGATGACTTGATGTTTGACGTGATATAAAAGGATTTCAGTATTAAGTTTAGACAAGAGATGAGATTATTTTCAGTTTATCATGTTGGTATGCAAATAAGCCTAAAAGGTTAAATGAATCACTTGCAGATTAGCAACCCACCATATTTTACCTGATGATTAAACACCTTAACGTTATCTAGGGGAGAAGTGGATCTTTCATCCCATCCCGACTCTGGTGTGGAGGTGAGTTGTGGGAGGGGGAGTGGAGAGGAGGGGAGGGGGCAGAGAGAGTGTCAGATGAGGGTGGGGGGTGTCAGAGTTAAGTTGGACCGTTTGGTGGTCTGCCAAGGGACTGTCATGTGAGTGGTCAGGTGGAATTTAATTTTGGATGTCGTGTAGGTTGGTGTCGGGGGTAGGAAACGGGTGGACTTTCATATGAGAAGTCAAGGTGGTTAGATAGACTGCCATGTAGGGTCGGAGGGGGAGGTGTGACTGTTCTCAGTCTCATAGTATGCTGCTTTCACTACAGAACCATAGCTAACGTGTAGGGTCGGAGGGGGAGGTGTGACTGTTCTCAGTCTCATAGTATGCTGCTTTCACTACAGAACCATGGCTAACGTGTAGGGCCGGAGGGGGAGGTGTGACTGTTCTCAGTCTCATAGTATGCTGCTTTCACTACAGAACCATGGCTAACGTGTAGGGTCGGAGGGGGAGGTGTGACTGTTCTCAGTCTCATAGTGTGCTGCTTTCACTACAGAACCATGGCTAACGTGTTGGGTCGGAGGGGGAGGTGTGACTGTTCTCAGTCTCATAGAGTGCTGCTTTCACTACAGAACCATGGCTAACGTGTTGGGTCGGAGGGGGAGGTGTGACTGTTCTCAGTCTCATAGTGTGCTGCTTTCACTACAGAACCATGGCTAACGTGTAGGGTCGGAGGGGGAGGTGTGACTGTACTCAGTCTCATAGTGTGCTGCTTTCACTAAAGAACCATGGCTAACGTGTAGGGTTGGAGGGGGAGGAGTGACTGTTCTCAGTCTCATAGTGTGCTGCTTTCACTACAGAACCATGGCTAACGTGTAGGGTCGGAGGGGGAGGTGTGACTGTTCTCAGTCTCATAGTGTGCTGCTTTCACTACAGAACCATGGCTAACGTAACACCGTCGCTTGAAGGATAAGGCTAGCGATCTTGCCCAGGTCGTATTCTTAGCTGTCTGAGTTTTATCATCTCCTTTGTTTTAATTTTTCCTTCTTCATGTTACCTGAACTTTGGGATTTATTCCAGGATTAATTTATAACCAAATTTTGTATATAGTTGATACCTGATACGAAATTGGTTCATGAAGATTTACGCCATCACATATGAGAGTAAATGGTCAAAACGTGATTTTTTTCTTAACAGACATACTTGCTGGTGCACACAGTTAGGGACATCACGTGTATATCTGCCGTTCATAACAAGGATGTTCACTAAAGTTCAGTGTTATAGCGTGAACAGTATTTTGAATGATCTAAGTACAATTTTCTTAAGTGTACAGACACGAGTATATTTCAGAGTAATTTTTCTCGCTCGTTCTAAACTCCGTCCCTATTATCACCCGGTCCTTCTACCACAAATCCTACGTCACACATTTTATTATACATCATCCCATGTCATTTCCAAGTTTATTCTCATGGTCACTCGGTCATCACTTTTTTTTTCCATTTCATATCTTTCACACTACCTTTTATTGGTCCCTCAGGGTAACATAATTATCTCCACTCTACTTCCCCAGTGCTGCCTCCGTTCCACCTTCC
>NW_024711592.1:0-3542 GCF_018991925.1 Homarus americanus | reverse complement strand
CGGGGTGTGGGGGCAGGGCACCCCTACAGTGTTATGAATCGGGGTGTGATGTCCGGGCACCCCTCCAGCACCATGCCCCGGAGTGTGAGGGCCGGGCACCCTTTCAGTGACATGACCCGGGGTGTGAGGGCCGGGCACCCCTCCAGCACCATGGCCTGGGGTGTGAGGGCCGGGCACCCCTTCAGTGTCATGACCCGGATGTGTCAGGGCCTGACACCCCTCCAGCACCATGGCCCGGGGTATGAGGGCCGGGCACCCCTCCTGCACCATGACCCGAGGTGTGAGAGCCAGGCACCCCTTCAGTGCCATGACCAGGGGTGTGAGGGCCGGGCAAAGCTACAGTGCCATGGCCAGGGGTGTTAAGGCCGTGCACCTCATCAGTGCCATGACCCGCGGTGTGTGGAACGGGCACACCTTAAGTGCCATGAAACGGGGTGTGAGTGCCGGGCACCCATACATTGCTTTGAACCAGGGTGTGAGGGTAGGGCACCCCTTCACAAGACCCGGGGTGTCAGGGCTGGGCACCCCTCCAGCACCATGACCCGGAGTGTGAGGGCCTGGCACCCCATAAGTGACATGAACGGGGGTTTTAGGGCCGGGCACCCCTTCAGTGACATGAAACGGGGTGTGGGGGCAGGGCATCCCTACAGTGTTATGAACCGGGGTGTGAGGGCCGGGCTCCCTTTCACATGACCCGGGGTGTAAGGGCCTCGCACCCCTTCAGCACCATGCCACGGGGTGTGAGGACAAAGCACCCCTTCAGTGCCATGACCCGGGGTGTGAGGGCCGGGCACCCTTTCAGTGCCATGAAACGGGGTGTGAGGATCGGGCACCCCTACAGTGCTGCAAACCGGGGTGTGAGGGCCGGGTACCCCTTCACATGACTTGAGGTGTGAGGGTCGGGCACCCCTTCAGTGAAATGAATCGGAGTGTGAGGGCTGGGCACCCCTTCAGCACCATGACCCAGGGTGTTAGGGCCGGGCTCGATTTCAGTGCCAAGAATCAGGGTGTGAGGGCCGGGCACCCCATCAGCACTATGACCCGGGATGTGAGGGCCGGGAACCGCTTCAACCCCATGACCCTGGGTGTGAGGGCCGGGCACCGCTTTAGGTCCATGACCAGGGGTGTCTTGGCCGTGCACCACTTCAGTGACATGACCCGGGGTGTGAGGGCCGGGTACCCCTTTTGTGACATGACCTGGGATGTGAAGGCCGGGCACCCCTCCAGCACCATGACCCGGGGTGTGAGGGCCAGGCACCCCTTCAGCACCATGACCCGGGGTGTGAGGGCCGGGCACCCCATCAGTTCCATGACCCAGGGTGTGAGGGTTGGGCACCCCTTCAGTGTCACGAATCGGGGTGTGAGGGCCGGGCACCCCCTCAGCACCATGACCCGGGGTGTGAGGGCCGGGCACCCCTTCAGTGCCATGACCCGGGGTGTGAGGGCCGGGCACCCCTTCAGTGTCACGAATCGGGGTGTGAGGGCCGGCCACCCCTTCAGTGACATGGCTTGGGGAATGAGGGCCGGGCACCCCTCCAGCACCATGACCCGGGGTGTGAGGGCCGGGCACCCCTTCAGTGCCATGACCCGGGGTGTGATTGACGGGCACCCTTTCAGTGTCACGAATCGGGGTTTGAGGCCAGGCACCCTTGGTGAGCATGACCCAGGGTGTGGGGCGGGCACCCCACATCAGCACCATGACCGGGGTGTGGGGCCGGGCACCCTTTCAGGTCCATGACCCGGGGGTGTCACATGGCCGTGCACCCAGCAATGTTTATGACCCAGGGGTGTGAGACCAGGCACCCCTTCAGTGACACGACCCGGGGTGTGAAGGCCGGGCACCCCTCCAGCACCATGACCCGGTGAGTGAGGGCCGGGCACCCCTCCAGCACCATGACCCGGGGTGTGAGGGCCGGGCACCCCTACAGTGCTGCGAACCGGGGTATGAGGGCCGGGTACCCCTTCACATGACCTGGGCTGTGAGGGTCGGGCACCCCTTCAGTGAAATGACCCAGGGGTGCAGGAACCAGGCACCTCTTGTGGTATGACCCAGGAGTGTGAGCGGGCACCCACCAGCACCATGACCCGGTGTGTGAGGGCCGTGATCCCCTTCAGTGACATGACCCGGGGTGTGAGGGCCGGGCACCCCTTTAGTGACATGACCCGGGGTGTGAGGGCCGGGCACCCCTCCAGCACCATGACCCGGAGTGTGAGGGCCGGACACCCCTTCAGTGCCATGAACCGGGGTGTGAGGGTCGGGCACCCTTTCAGTGACATGACCCGGGGTGTGAGGGCCGGGCACCCCTCCAGCACCATGACCCGGGGTGTGAGGGTCGGGAACCGCTTCAACCCCATGACCCGTAGCGTGAGGGCCGGGCACCCCTTTAGGTCCATGACCCGCGGTGTGAGGGCCGCGCACCCCTTCAGTGCCATGACCCGGGGTGTGAGCGCCGGGCACCCCTTCAGTGTCATGAACCGGGGTTTGAAGGCCGGGCACCCCTACAGTGCTGTGAACCGGGGTGTGAGGACCAGGAACCGCTTCAACCCCATGACCCAGGGTGTGAGGTCCAGGCATCCCTTTAGATCCATGACCCGGGGTGTGAGGGCCGTGCACCCATTTGAGTCCATGAAACGGGGTGTGAGGGCCGGGCACCATGAACCACAGTGTGAGGGCGCACCTTCACATGACACAGGGGTGTGAGGCCGGGCCTTTTCAGTGCCATGACCCGGGTATGAGGCGGGCACGCCTTCCAGAGAGCTATGACCCGGTGTGAGGGCCAGGCATTTTCAGTGTGCTGACCCAGGGTGTGAGGCCAGGCACCCCTTCAATGATATGACCCGAGGTGAGGCCGGGCACTCGTTGGCTCTATGACCCAGGGTGTGAGGGCCGGGCACCCTTCCAGCACCATGACCCAGAGTGTGTGGGCCAGGCACCCCTTCAGTTTCATGATCTGGGGTGTGACGGCCGGGCACCCCTTCAGTGCCATGAACAGGGGTGTGAGGGCCGGGCACCCCTTCAGTGACATGACCCGGGGTGTGAGGGCCGGGCACCCTTCCAGCACCATGACCCGGGGTGTGAGGGCCGGGAACCACTTCAACCCCATGACCCGTGGTGTGAGGGCCAGGCACCCCTTTAGGTCCATGACCCGGGGTGTGAGGGCTGTGCACCCTTTCAGTGCCATGACCCGGGGTGTGAGGGCCGGGCACCCCTTCAGTGTCATGAAACGGGGTGTGAGGGCCGGGCACCCTTTCTGTGTGATGAAACGGGGTGTGAAGGCAGGGCACCCCTACAGTGCTGCGAACCGGGGTTTGAGGGCCGGGCACCCCTTCAGTGCTATGAATAGGGGTGTGAGGGCCGGGCACCCATTTAGGTGCATGACCCGGGGTGTTAGGACCATGCACCCCTTTAGGTCCAATACCCGGTGTGTGAGGGCCGTGAACCCCTTCAGTGACATAAACCGGGGTGTGAGGGCCGGGAAACCCTTAAGTGCCATGAAACGGGGTGTGAGGCCCGGGCATCCAGACAGAGCTATGAACCGGGG
>NW_024711591.1:0-34716 GCF_018991925.1 Homarus americanus | reverse complement strand
TCTTGAATCTTTTGAAGCATTTATCGTTTTGCTGACACAATAACGGGGACAGCTCCTGTCTTCCAAACAGAATCCGACCTTGGCTGGGCTGATGAATGTCTGTCGGTGAGTTGAAGGCGCGAGTTCCTGGAACAGCGAGAACAGAATGTACCCTCTGCCTCCACCGGTTATGGCACAGCACGGCCGGTGAACTTCTCCCTTTCTACTCCTGGGAATGGTTCATGGAGGCCGGGCTTCATTGATGATCCTCACTGGAGGTGAGAGACTTGGGGTAGGCGTTGCGAAGGACGCCAGTTATCAGCAAGGTGTACAGCTGTCTCCTAGCATTGCTGGCCTGCGTTCCTTGATGAATATTCTCAGGTCTGGCAGTAGAGGCAAAGCAGTCAGTATCCATAAAAGCTCGTAAGAGAACACAAGGTTTCATCAACCTCTGACGCCTCTATGCCATTGTTGAAACAAATGACCCAGGTGGATTGAAAGTAGCTGGGGAAATATCCCGATACCCTAATCTTTGCTCTGCGGAAATCAACACTATACCATCAGAAATCTTGTTAAAACCACGCAAGAGAGCTTGCTTCAACAAAAGTAATAATCTCATTGATGTGGAAGCGGGTAGGGACGTATCATCTGCACCGGTTTCCACTCCAGTAAGCTACTAATCTTACAGCATAGCTATCTTTGTCCACACCAGCAGCTCAGCTACCCGTTCAAACCTAACAGGTTGGGGCGATGTCTTCTCCTTTATGATAAACAGGCAAACTAGGTTTTGCTTGTTATCTTGCATATTGATGATTCTGGTCTACGTTGAGCATTTATCTTAGTAGTTTTATGTCCTTTTTGACTGTACTCTAACTCTCTCTCTCTCTCTCTCTGTTGGTTCCTCTCTCTCTTTGTTGCTTTCCTCTCTCTTGCGGTTTGTTGAGAGATCACATGACAACCTCCTTGACCTGTCAGATCAGGGCCTCCGCTTGATTTTTCAACTCCTCAAAACTAGACATAATGATAAACCAATCAAGAGCTAGGTGAGGCAAAATAAACAACTTTACCCGTAAACTAGCCGAAAGGTATTTTACTTGGAGGCTCAATCGAACAAGTATAACGTCTACCTGTGGTGGAAACCATACCTCAAATCCGAGTGACAGGGACCTCCCTCCATCTGGGATCACCTCAACAGTCACCTAAATTCTTTGGTTGCACTTGTGGTATGTTTCCCCAACTATTATAATGTTCTTGGATCTTTCTTTTCTCACCTCAGTGACCCTGAGTTTTTACTGTTCATAATAAATGTTCCCCAATAATGATACTAGTGTCATTCATTAGATGTGCTAGATCGTTGTTTTACACTGAATTTCCCACGGTGTTCGACACAATACTCCCTCATATCGCTGTGTTTTCTGCAAACTCACTGGGTTACCTAGCAAACTGTAACTTTTGCTTTCCTGGCTCCCGAGTTTGGTTCTATCTCCTACTACCTCATTCCTTCTCCTTGATTAGCCATACTCAAGTATTCCCTTCATCTGGATGCCTTTTTTTAGATCGTGTTTATCTTCTTTAAATTTGATGTCTAGGATTCTGAGACCAAACTCGCTGTGATATTGACCATTTATAACATTCTAGTTATAATAGACACTGAGTCAACACGTGCGACAGAGTGGTGGTGTCGCCCTATATGTTGATATCAAGTATCATTTCTAAGATGATTTAAAGGGTTCAGGAGGTTACATGGAGTGTTTTCATTGGATTACGTAACGACACGAGAAATATCCTAGTAGGGATAATCTGCAGAAGACCCACACTAATGTGAGGATTTTTCTTGATAAATTTTCGGGGCTTATCTATATCATAAGTTCAGAGAGGGAAGACTGCTGCATCTGGAGATTTCAACCTTGATCTATTAGAATAAGAAACCGACACCTCAGTATTAGACCTTCTTGCTTCTGTCGATTTCAAACTCTTCTTCAACACTATAGCAAACCCACTGGAGTAACTGCCACCTCTGCCACTGTGATAGGATCATATCTGGATAACAACACTCCTATAACCTGAGAGTGGAATATATATAACAATATTTCAGATCACTTCCAGTTTTGCCATTTATAAAACAGCCACAAGGCGCGAAAGGTCTAATAAATCTCAATTCAATACAGAGACTACTGCTTGAAAACATGCTCCTTTTTGAAAAAAACCTAATGAATGCGCAGTACCTGATAAGCATTAATGAGTAAACGGGTGGACAAACTACAGCTGCGGGAGACGCCCGTTCAAGTGCTGGTGAAGGTCAGGAGGAACTTTTCCGTGACTTTTTCTGTGAGCTTTATTCGGAGTTTTGTTTCCGATTTCACCGTCTACCCACCCCAAGAGACACCCGTAGAGGTACAAGTCACACAACTCACAATCTGCACATCTGCCATCTTCCACACACAGGAGGGAGACGCTCGTGGCGGGCACTGGTAAGCACAGCTGAGTGCTAGCTCCCCCAAATTTGGGATGTTTTCGACCCTATTACATTATCTGAAGGATATATAGACTTACCTACTTGTGTGTATAAGGACCTGAGGATAAGATAAGTATCGATTAAGCAACTCTGGTGTTAGGAACTTACTGTTTACCACGAAAATAACTGCTCGGGGTCCCATCACTCTGGCTGGGTGTTGTGGGATGTCAACATTGCCCCATGGAAGGTGAATTATCCTTGGGAACTCTATGGAAGAGTAAAGAAAAGATAGTATTGGACGAAGTTCTTGAAGACCTTGAGTTGAGTAGTGATGGAGGTCTAATACAGGTGATGGCTTACAAGGAAGTTCGAAAGTGAGAAGATACAGCTACAACAAGAGGTAGTGAAAAGAAGAAAATTTTAAAGGGATGAGGAGACAAGCTGGCAAGAGGACAGTGAAAGCGGAGAAGTGAGAGAGGAAGAGAAAAAAAATCTAGGACAAAAAACGTGTGTGGGTGGTAATAATAATGGAAATAACAGAAAGGAGACAGTGGAGAATGGATCAAGAACAAGAGCAAAGTATGGAATTTGAAAGGATGCAGACAAGAACACAAGGTAATGTTGGTCGTGTCAGGAAGAGTTATTTTTTCCTGATCATGCCCGATGATTCTTCCTCGAAAAATTATATTGGGCAGTATAACTAGGGCAGGAGCATGAGCACGCCCACATCTTAGTGGGGACCACTGGGCTGTACTGGAAATGTTGTTTAACTGTTGAATTTCAAGGGACTGCTGATGGTTTTGCCAGAGGAGAGCGACATACCTTTTACCTGAAAGGTTATAATCTTCAGGTACCCTAAATACTGGGTCCAGGTACTTATTGGATGACGAAAAGATTTGTTTGGTCAAGAGGCATTTAATAAAAGTGTGAAAGAGAGAAAGCCAGGTTATTGCTCTAATGAGAGGAAAAGGTTCCAGAGAAAGTGTTTATCTGGAGCAGAATTATGGAAGGGTGGCACTATGTGGAGGATTAATAATGTGTCTCAAGCGTTGCAGATGGGACACTGGGCTGGAGCTGTCAACTGGACCCACATTGTGGGTCTGTGGGCTGAATCTGCCTTCTCAGGACAAGATCAATGCAGGAGAAAGTGAAGTCTTGTTGACATGGTGTGGTGCAATGCTGCCTTTCAGTGCATGCCGAGATGAAATTTTGTGTGATGTGAATGTTGAAAGACGCTATGGTTTGATAAGTGACAGACCTGTGGAAGACACACAGACAGTGATCCTAGAATGCCTGTATGAAGATTCAAGAAGATGGAGACTGTGGCATTGGAAGAGTTGTTGATGCAGGGACAAAACAGAGTAATAAACAAATGTAAGTGAGAGTAGTGTTGCAGCTCTCCAGTTAAAATGAATAAAACTGTGCAAATTCTGGGAGAAAGGGTGCGTAAGATGTTTCAGCTTTGCAAAAGTTAGATTCAAGAAAATAGAAGTGATGGAGTAAAGACTTGATACAGTGATAAACAAACCTGAGAAAACAAGCTGTAAATAATGTAGAGTGAAGAGGAAGAAGGGAGAGTGAGCTCCAAGCTTTGAAAAAATTCAATGCTTAAAATATTCTTAAAGGAAGGAAAATAAGTTATTGTGGTGCAGGGCAACAACTGAAAGTTTAAAAATGTGTTGGTAAAAGTCATAAAGATGCTGATAAAGAAACTTTTTGAGAAGCTGGTGCATCTGTGCAGGAGGATTGGGCAGCTGCAAAGTCTGATTGGGAAGGACCTCCTGAAATGTAAATAATCATGGATCAACAAACCTTTAAGATAATGTCCTGGAATGTTAATGGTCTGAATAAGTGACAGATGATACTTTTGCCATATAGAATAATATATTATTTTAATTGCTGAGATGACCTCTTAAGCTATAGGGATTTCATCTCTAAATGAATTGAGAAAGAATATATGATTCTCCAGCACTTACGCTAAAATTTCAAACTAATGAACTGATTGGAAGCCCGAGTAAGTATAAGAGACCTAGAAAATGTCTGAAAGTTATGTTGAAGGAAGGAGAATTGAACAGAATTTGTATATTTACTGGGAGGCTATTTTTAACCTCGGCTTCAACTAAGATTGCATGTTTTTGGACTCAACTTTGTGGCTGTGGGAGATTTTAATGCTCGACATCCAAGACTCGAAATAATGGGGAGAATTAATAAGCCGTAGTATGAAATTTTGGCAATTTTTGAACTCCAGATACTTACTTTGACCAAGGAGGCAGGAGGCTCATATTAAGGAGGAAGGAGGAAGGTTAGACTATGCTTACATGATATAGCCAGTCAGGGAGTCAGGAGAATGTGAGAATAATAAAGGGCAGTGTTGACTTAGTATTTGTTGTGTATCATTCAATTACATTTAGGAAAGACAGGTGAGATATGAGGAAGGAAGAGATTGCAAACTAAACAAAGGCTGACACAGAAGTGTTTACCCAAAATAAGAGAAATAATTTTCAAAATTTATACTTCAGTCTGTATGGATGGCTTTTATAAATGGCTTAGTTGGGGAGAGAGAGAAAGATGTTTAACTAAGTCAACACAGAAAAAGATAAATGATAAGGCACATGGGGCGAGGAAACACTGCTATACCAATAATGACCAAAATGTTGAAGGATGGACGCTGAAGCAGCACATAAGATTGGGTAAAAATAGGTGAAGAAGAAGAAGATAGGAAATCTTCATGGATATATCCAAAATAATATTGGGCAGGCTAGGAAGGAGGCAAGGGAGAAAGCCAGCAAGACTTTGCACAGCACATTGCTGGGGAGTAAAATCTCAAAGAAATAACAGCGGGATATTAACAAAATTAGAGAAAAATAAAGTAATTTTGTGGTCATCTTCATCCAGAGAAGAAAGCTATCAAACTGGTTGACAAATGAGCTAAAGCAGCAAGTGTTGCCTCCCCTGCCCTAACAGGACTAAGCTAGAAGCATTAGATAGTGGCAAAATGAAAAGAAGAATTTGTTTTAACATCATTCTAAATGGCACATGTGGAGTAAACGCTCAAGATGAGTTATTAAATGCTGTTAAAGAGGAAAATCTACAGCACCAAGAGGCGAAGATAGGGTCTGCTGACTTGCAAGAAATTTTAGGGAACTTTAACTACAAGTTGGTATGGAAAATAATCCATTAATAGATTTATTCAACATAGGCTACAGAGTGAATTACCAACAGAATGGAAGAAAGCGATAGTTATTCCTGTCCTACAAACTGATCTGGGCCAGTGTCTTTAACATCTTGTTTTAGAAGACTGATGGAAGAGTATTATTATTAAAATAGGCTTGTATATAAGCAATGGGGAAAATCTATCTTATACAATTTATTTGGTTTTTTGGAAGGAAATATAGCACCAGAATGTGTTATAAAATGTTTATCAAATAGTGCAGACAGATCTTAAGTTTTTGTGGATTTACAAAGAGCATTGATAAAACTCACAATGAAGGTGCTGAATAGACTAGCTTTCTGAAGATTGGAAAGTTGTTACACTGAATTAGAGTGACTACTTGCATGAGAATCTGTGTATGGTATCAGGGATGTTTGTCTGTGAGAAAGAGCACTTGAACTAGAGCCTCCCAAAGAGATATTGAGTCAATGTTATTTAATGTGTTAATGAACAGATAACTCCACAAATATCCCAAAAGAGTTAGCAACCATCATTTATGCACAATTGACATATTTTAAAACTCTGTAAAAATTTGCAGATTGCATTAAATAATTTTAGTGTTCTTTCTCCAAAAGATGGAAGCAGTTAATAATGAAGAAAACCAAGTGTGAATGTAAAGGAAGAAGATTGAATCCATTTTCTAATGGAAAAATTGTTGAAAGTGTCAATGTATAAATATTTAAAAGGAATGTATGTGGCTTTACTTGTGAAAGTAAAGAGGCAGAAATATAACATACCACACCGTGTGAAACAAGATTACAGCCCTTGGCTCTAGCATGTTGTGGTAAAAGGTGCTTAAGTGATACCCATACTGGGAAGCGATCCTCTTCACATGAATCACTTGCAGACTATGCAGCACCTGTCTCTTCTCTTGTACTGGTAAAGAAGGCTGCAGAAGCTTGAGATCATGCAAATGAAGCAATGCCTGCGGAATAATTTTGGGAGTGTCAAAAAGAATGCAATGATTGAGATAATGAAAATGGAATTAGGGTTACAGAGCATTTCACAGAGGGGTCAATGAGAAATTAATACAGTTACAGTTCTGATTGCCGAGAGGAACAGTGGGGATAAATTTGCTGAATATAAATGATGGTTTAAGGCAAGGCCCAGCTACCCAGACAAAGGCAGAGGATACATGAATGGATTAGTAAAATATTATTAAAAAATTTAATCTAACAGACTGGTGTGTACAGCTGTTCCAGAAAAGAGTTGTAAGAAATCCACCTGGGAAGAACAAGAAATGAGAGTTAGACCTTAGTGCCTCTCACAATGAAGAAATCATTACATAGACGGAGATTAAAGGGCTTTATATGGGAATAAGATTATTAATTTACTAAATTAACTCTTGCATGTATATTGTGACAGTTCAGTTATGTCAAATAGCAAGGCAGGTTGTAGGATCATATAAGACAATTACTGGGGGCAAGGAAATGATGACATCAAACACTTTGGTTAAAGTTTATTTCACTACCATACTGGAGTTATAATGTTAGGTGAGATTAAAAATGTTGTAAAGAGGCATAAAAGATATAGTTTTTTGTTACAGGGGCAGCTTGGATTCTTTAACAGTGGAGTCCCAGGACATTTATTGGTTCAAGTAGAAAATTAGGAATACAATATAAAAATGAATAAACTAATTTGAAGTGGGTCCCTTCACATGTGGGGGGATTGGCCTCAAAGTAGATATACAAAGTGCCACGGAAAAGGCCGAGATTCTATATAATATGCAATAAACCTTGAAGCAATTATATAAATTATTGAAAATAATAATCATAGAAGATAATTTTGCAAGGAATGGAAATATAATGAGAAAAGTGAAAACAATGAATATTACCATCAAGGGCTCTACATAACACAAATTTCATACAAGAGAGATAGCAGCGTATTCAGTGTATACACAAAATTTACATATGGGAAAGATAGGAGTAGGTGGAAAGATTCAGTGCATATGAGGTTAAGATTAGGATATAAATATTATTGGGAATTTGAAGCTGAGAGAAGTGAACAGGATAAAGAATGTGGAGTTTGTAGAACATCCAGATCCCATACCCTGCCACATTATATACTGGAATGCCCATTGCTTAATGTATATAGAAATGCCCATATAAATAATGTCCCCAAGCAAATAGAGTGCATGTTTAAAATTAGGAAAATAGATGAAATATTAAAGAAATATAGAAATTTTGCATTTAGAATATAACTATGTACTATAACTGATTATATGAAATATTAGGGATTTATGTGAGTCCTGAGAGGGACATTCCTGGATTGGGGTGGGGATGACTTATGTCACATCATCCCTTTGAGATGTATTAACGTTTTTTGTATCTCAATAAACGTATCAATCAATCAATCGATATCACTTCCTTCCCCTGGTGTGGTAGTCACGGAGAATTAATTACTGGTGTGCCCATCAGTCTCATCGTCGTAGCCATGAACGGCAGAGATATGGTCGTTGTAGTGCTTTTATTTACCCGTTACACATGTCTCACCATGCTTAATAATATTAACTATCTTCATGACATTCTTATTGTTATCAGTGATTGCGTAATTCACGATGTTATGCTCCACCTACAGTACACACAGCCTGTCACTACAGTAGACTATCCATCCCCCCACCCCCAAACACACTACAGTGGGCGACATCTGTTGACCCACCATCGCATTTTTCCCAGCTGTTTCGAAACTTCAGACTCAAGGCTTTTCGAAACCTCACTAGCTGGGTTGTGGACACGACTTTTGTGCACGATAGTACCTATAATGAGACTTTGGACAAAATCGAAATTATCATGATTACTGCTGAAACTGTAAGCCTTAGTAACATCTGAGCCGAAAATTCGTTTTTTCTATGATTGAGAATAACATAAACACACACACACACACACACACACACACACACATATATATATATATATATATATATATATATATATATATATATATATATATATATATATATATATATATATATATATATATATATATATATATATATATATATACAAGTAAATCACTGTAGTTGCGCGTGATCTAGGTATATGCTGATAACCAAAGAAGAAAATACGAAGTTCCCAAGCGCTTTCGTGTAATTAAGAACATAAGAACATAAGAAAATAAGGAGTCTGCAATAGGCCGGTTGGCCTGTGCATGGCAGCTCCTGTCGAGAGTTACTACCACTCTCTATCATCCATGAATCTATCTAGCCTCCTTTTGAAACTTTCCAGAGTTCCCGCACTTACTACAAAGTTGCTAAGCTTGTTCCACTCGTCCACCACCCTATTTGTGAACCAGTTTCTTCCTATCTCCCTCCTAAACCTAAACTTATCCAATTTGAATCCGTTGCTCCGAGTCCTATCCTGCTCGGATATTATAAGAACTTTATCTATATCCCCTTTATTGATTCCTTTCACCCACTTAAATACTTCTATCATATCTCCCCGCACTCTTCGTCTTTCTAGGGCATGCAAGTTAATTTTCTTTAACCTATCCTGATATGGAAGGTTTCTAAGTCCCGGAATCATTTTTGTCATTCTTCGCTGCACCGACTCTAGTGAATTTATATCCATTCTATAATAGGGGCACCAGAACTGAACCGCATAATCGAGGTGCGGCCTAACTAGCGCAAGATATAGTTGCAATAAGACCTCTGCACTCTTGTTACTTACACGTCTAGATATAAAACCCAATACTCTGTTTGCCTTATTTCGAACATTAACGCACTGTTTTCTAGGCAGTTTATTTAGATCCTCCTGTAATGCATTTGCATCCTGCCCTGAATTAATTTGCCGGGGTGAGTACAGACTAAAGAGAAGTACAAAACAAGGTGTATATATACCTGACCATTATGGACCTGGTCTCACTCTCCTCTGTATATATACACCTTGTTTTGTACTTCTCTTTAGTCTGTACTCACCCCTGAAGATGTGAATTACACGAAAGCGCTTGGGAACTTCGTGTTTTCTTCTTTCCTTGTGGTTATCAGCATATATATATATATATATATATATATATATATATATATATATATATATATATATATATGTCTTGAATAGACGAAAGCTAAGGTGCCCGTTGTTTCCCTTTTCCGTGTGATTTTATCAAGATATATATATATATATATATATATATATATATATATATATATATATATATATATATATATATATATAATATATATATATATATATATATATATATATATATAACAAAGCAGTAAGTCTGTTTGTTTGTGTGTGTGTTTGTTTGTGGTGTGTCCTCACGAGTATCTCGTTAACTACTTTACCGATGTGTAGTGATGATGGATGGTGTTATATGTAGTGATGATGGATGTTGTTATATGTAGTGATGATGGGTGGTGTTATATGTACTGTAGGGGGCAGTGAAATTTTGCTCAAAGCTGCACTCTTCAGGCATTGTTCCTTATACATATCTAAGACTCCATGCCAAATTTGAAGCTGATATGTCGAGGTTTAGTCTGCCGCATTTTCTACTGAAATTTTTAAATTTACCTACAGTACTAGCCAAACAGCCGCTGTGGCGGTGCAATGTTCTGTTCAGTGTTTATCAACTTTTTTTTCATATCTATTGAGGAAAGGTTGAGAAAATTGTACAGTAGAGGAATTGAACTAAATAAGAACAAGAATGTAGGCAAAAAAGCTGCATTTCAGGTAGAAATGAAAGAGTTGTTTGATATCTGTAGCTGTTATTGTCCCCTTGCCTCCTGTCAGGATGTGAGGTGCATAGTTAAGGAGTGTGACGGATATCACCTGGCATGTAATTGTGTTATAAAAGTTCCCAAACGTGAGGTGCAGTTTCTCCTTGACCAGCGAGGTGATAGGAAGATGAAGATTGCAGGGGTTGACATGAAAGTGACGAAGATGTGGGACAGAGTGACGGCAAGAGAGAAGCATGATGCGGACAGAGTTAGGAGACAGCTTGAGCAAAAACATAGATATCTGGTAGCTGGAGATATTCCTTATGTTGAGGATAATTCAGATGATTCAAGAGATATTCCTCTCGTCAATACTGATGCTGATTTTGTCCCTGATCCAAGGGCTCTGACAGACACCAGTTCACAGAACCGGACAAGACTCCCTACACTGGCTGCCGCTTGTGACCGATACTTGATTAGTGATTATGCTGGAGCTGCCATTGCTACTGCCACCTTAACTGACTATGGCATTATCACAAAGGATGACAAGAGTCAGGTTATTGGACCACATAAGCTGCGGGATGCGAGACAAAAATACCGATTTAAGAGGCAAGAAATTGAGATGGCTAGTTTAGATAATTTGACGTCACTTTATTTTGATGGTAAGAAGACCGCCACTCGTGTGATGATAAAGAATGAGAAGACCGAGAAATGGAGTTCGAGGATGATGGTGAAAGATCATTATGTCATCATGGTTGAGCCTGGCAATGAATATCTCACACATGTGACTCCCAAGACTGGACACGGAAAGCAGATTGCCAAAACTATTCACGAGTTTCTGGTGGAGAAAAATCTAACCCAGCAGCCCATTGTGTGTGTTGGTTGTGATGGAACCAATGTAAATGTAGGATCAGAAAATGGAGTCATTCATCATCTTGAAATGTTACTTGGTCACCCGCTCCATTATTTCATATGTCAGCTTCACGGAAATGAGCTGCCTTTCCGCGCAGTTTTTTATCACTATGATGGTAAACCAAGTGGTCCTGAGCATTGGCGTGGTCCCATTGGAAAGCAGATCAAGGAGTCTTTGTCTGAGCTTCCAGTTGTCGCCTTCCAGCCAGTCAGTTTCCCTGATTTCCCTGTGTTTAATGATGAAGTGGAGAAAGATCTGTCCTGGGATCAGAAATACCTGTATAGGATTTGTAAAGGAGTTATCACAGGTGTTGTTGAAGATGACTTGGCTGCTATTGAGCCAGGTCCTCCCTGTGTGTCAAGGTGGAACACCTTATGGAGTAGAATCCTCAGGCTGTATGTAGCAACATCAAGACCCAGCCATGAGTTGAAAACAATTGTCATTACAATAATAAAGTTCAGTGCTCCAATGTGGTTTTACATCAAGATACACCCTTACGTAACACACGGCTCAAGGAACGTATTCCAGTCCCTGCAATATATGAAACACCTGAATAGTGAGGAGGAGACGATAGTGAAGAAGGCTGTCCAGAGAAATGCATACTTCCCCCACACAGATCAACTTCTTCTTGGTATGTGTGCAGATGAGGACATGACTGTTAGAGAAAAAGCTGTCTCAATGATAAGAAAAATTAGAGAGGAGAATCAGCAAAAGGAAGAATGCACTGGCAGATCTGAAGAGGAGGAGGAAGATTCTGATGCTGCTGTTGACGAGAATTTGTTAAACTATACTGATGAGGAGGGTAAAGATGGAGATGGGAATGAGGATGTGCCTCCTGTAGTCAACATGAGAAAGGTGGTGACTCCGAAACTAAAGTGGCAAGCAAAAAACTATCATTCCATGATTAACTGGAGGAATGAACTCAAGACTGAGCCTCCTTACATTGCTTCTCTGTCAAATCTACAGGTTAATGACATTCTTGAGACACCATTAGTGGTGCCCAAGTGGCCAAACAGCACTCAGGCGGTCGAGAGAGGCATAAAAGTGATGACTGAAGCTTGCACTGAAGTGACGGGATACGAATCGAGAGATGGATATATTAGGCAAAGATTATTGTCTAGGAAAATGATGCCAAGGTTCCGCACAAAAAAGAATTTTAATATGAACTTGTAATGATTTTCTATACGGTGTACCTGTAAAATAACATGTGAATTAAATCGATGTCACCCATGTAAAATTTATCATTATCCTGGAAAACATTAAATAACACCTAATTTTTGGTATACACTAAAAGTTGACAAAAAGTCGTTCGCGATGCGGCAGGGTAAGTATGCATGAAATGGCATGAAATTTGGCACAGGTGTTTGTTACAGCCATACAAACGATGCCTGAAAAGTGCAGCCTGCAACTCAAATAAAAGTGTTTTTTCCCTGCCCCCTAATGTACTGATGATGGACGGTGTTATATGTAGTGATGATGGATGGTGTTATATGATGTGATGATTAGAGAATAAAATAATACCAGTTTAGTGCTAAAAAAATATACTTGGCTGGACCGTTGTAGTGAAAAACATAGTGGAACTTACATACACCGTTAATGAACTATTGATGGAAGAAGAAGTTTTGGGGACTGAACAGTGAGACAATGTGGAGCCCCCCGAAGGGTGGCTTCCTACCGTGTCCTAGTGGATGAGCGATTCTGCTAGTATATATATATATATATATATATATATATATATATATATATATATATATATATATATATATATATATATATATATATATATATATATATATATATATATATATATATATATATATATATAGTGTGGATGTGATTGCTGATCTGTTGTTGTTAGTCAATTATTTAATTAGTTAATCATTTAACTAGTCAATCAGTCAGCCAGTCAGTTAATTGTTAGTCATAAGAGGTCTTCTCAGGGCTCAATAAAACAAAGATAAGAAATAGTTTTCCTTCTCCTCATCCTCTTCCTTCTCCCTCTTCTCCTTCTCTCCCCCTCCCAACTTCCTCCTTTTCATCTCATCGGTTATTTACAAATCAGCTGATGTGTAAAGCAGGTATGTAAATTGCCAACGCAAGTGTGATTACCAGAGTAGAGAAAGAACGTCGGAGGTCGTAAATTACTTTGTAAACAAACTATTGTTTGTTTTTTTCTTTCTCATGCTGTGTTGAGATAACCCGGGGATGTTTCTGTGTGTGCTTGTTCTGTTTCCTTGTTTTATAAGCTCGTTATCAAAGGCTTAATTAGCTGTAGGTAAGAGGATAGAAAGAAAGATAGATAGATAGACAGATAGATAGATAGATATATAGATATATAGATAGATAAATAGATAGATAGATAGATATAAAGATCGATCGATCGATAGATAGATAAGTAGATAGATAGATAGATAGATGAAGAGAAGAGAGAGAGAGAGAAGATTGTACTATTGTATATCTCTCTCCCTATTTGTCAACTGGTGTAATGCTATCTCTCTTTGTCTCTCTATCATAGTCATATTAGACAGTATCTGACTACACTTGAGGTCTCCTCTGTAATTTGACACCAGCTTGTGTTATGTATGTCACGGGAAAACAAGCATACAGGGGGTGGAGACTTCAAACACGTGATAAAAATTTGTGTGTATTTAGAATATTTACAATATTGATATTTTCCTCGTGGTTTGCTCCACACAACCCAGGATCTCTCGTCTTCACTCTTGACAAAGCCTAATCCAGGGACTCTAGTTGGGGCGTCTCTCTTTCCGTATGTCAGTCCTTCACCTCGACTGCCACTTGCCACGTGCCCACGTCGTCAACCCGCCAGGTTGACTCTCCCGTTTCCTATCAGCCATAACATTAATTGCTAATGCACATATTAAAGTCGATATACTATCTTCTTACATAACATAAATTCATACACAGGTAAAGATCTTGCAACTAGAATTAAACAACACAAATACAGTGTTAGGACAGGCCAGGAATCCAATGCTCTGTTTGTTCATTTGAGGGATAACAAGCATTGCATTGACTGGGATAATGCCTCCTCAATATTACCATGTAATTCAATTGATAGTAGGAACATCATAGAATCTAGTCTTATTAAACATACCGAAGCATTCAACATGAATTTGAGTAACGGCATGTACAAGCTGGACAATTTTGTAATTAAGAAGATTTGTGACCAGGTGAGAAGGCCGGGTCACCTGACCATCTGACCTGACCACCAACCGTTGTGTGCTATTTAAAGATTAGTAGGGTCATTACCTAATACCTGACCATTGTGGACCTGGTCTCACCCTTCTCTGTATATATACACCTTGATTTGTATTTCTTTCTCTAGTCTGTACTCACCCCTGAAGATGTGAATTATACGAAAGCGCTTGGGAACTTCGTGTTTTCTTCTTTCCTTGTGGTTATCAGCATATACCAAGATCACGCGCACCTACAGTGATTTACTTGCATAAATGGATTCCACGCGCCCCTTCTTCATCCTCTCTACAAGCTGTCCTGGACTGTCTCCTTTCGTTACTGAATACTCCTCTTCGATGATCAAGGCCCACAAATTGAAAATACGTTTGAAATTTCTCCAGACATGCCTCAGTGAAAAAGTTATGCCTAGATCAATCCTCCCACAACGTGTCCTGAAGATGTCTGACCGCCCCTTTGATGAGTTCCAAGAAATCATCCTTAAGAAACATTTTGAAATAAAGAAAATTGAACTGGATGAAGCCTTCCGTATTGTAAGACAAAAAAAGCGTGCTTTTAATATGACCATACCGAGTTATTGGAAAAAGTTCATGTTGGACTACTGTTTTGATAACCTGAGACGTGAGCGTTCTGATCTTCAAGCCAAGATAGACCACAAATTGGCACTCCTTATTAGAAATAGTGATTGGACTAAGGATGCCAATAACAACTGTGTAGTGAATCTCTCCTCTAAACAACTAGACAATGATACCTTGTGTGCCCTCGGCTATGGTTTAAGTTTTGATGGTTCTAACAAGGGAGTCGACAGTGTTGACATAGCCAGAGCATTTTGCAATTTGGAGAAATTCAGTAATTTGACAAGTGAAGAAGTGAACATGTGTAAAGGTGTTGTGTATGCATCTATGTCCAAGCCTTGTGTTCCAAACTGTCCAGAAAGATTCACCAAAGCAATCCAAGCCCTTAAGAAAAATAAGGATCTACATGTCACTAAAGCAGATAAAGCCAACACAGTAGTGATTTTAAACAAAGATGACTATATCTCTAAAATGAATGACCTTTTATGTGATAATACAACATATTCTAAACTCATAAATAATCCTCTCAACACTGTCAACACCCAGTTCAACAAAAAACTGAAGTCCCTATTGAGAGGCAAAGCTACTCTCATTAAACATCTTACTTCAACGTCCCCTCCACTGCCATACATGTACGGTGTAATCAAGACCCACAAGCCCAATAACCCAGCAAGACCCATCATTAGCTCAGTTGGGTCAATCTCTTATAAACTATCTAAATGGTTAGTTTCTTTACTAAATCCCCTAGTTGGCAACATTTCTAACTCCAATATCAAGAATAATATGGATCTGGTTGATAAACTCAATAACTTACACATTAATCATGATTTTAAACTGGTCAGCTTTGATGTAACGTCACTCTTTACAAAGGTCCCAGTTGATGATTTACTAGAGTTCCTCATAGATTCCCTGGATAACATTTCACTGCCCGTCTCGAAAGACGACTTCATCGAACTCATCAAACTATGTATTAAGGATTGCAAATTCGAATTCAATGGGGAATATTATGCTCAAAAATTTGGTATGGCAATGGGTAATCCACTCTCACCTGTATTAAGCAACCTATATATGGAATTCTTTGAAAAGAAACTATTAAGTAATATTTTACCACCCTCAGCAGTCTGGTTTAGATATGTTGATGATGTATTATGTCTCTGGCCATGTAATGAGGACCTAAAAGCTTTCCTGCCACAACTTAACAACTTAGCCCCCTCGATCAAATTCACTGTGGAATTAGAGCAAGACTGTAAATTGCCATTCCTAGACTGTCTGATAAACAGAATAGGTAACACTTTTAAGTTCAGTATTTATAGAAAACCAACTAATGTGTGTTCATACATTCATTATTACTCTGCCCACCATAATAAAGTCAAACAGTCAGTATTTTCAACAATGTTTTTACGTGCCTTGAGAATTTGCAGTCCGGAATTCATCGATGAGGTATACAAATATATATATAATATTGGCTCAAACCTTCCTAGATCTTTCATAGACAAATGCCTAAACATTACTAAGAAAACTTTTTATAGAACTGATCCCAAGCCCACCCATGACCATAAGAATATCTTAATATTACCATTTCACAAAAATTTCTCACACATTCCTTCACAACTAAAAACCTGGAACGTCAATGTGGCATTTAAAAACTCATGCACTGTTAAACAAATGTTAATCAAGAACTCCCCCAACAACACAATTGGTTGTATTTATAAAGTTCCTTGCAAGGAGTGTAATATGTTTTACTTAGGCCAGACAGGTAAAGATCTTGCAACTAGAATTAAACAACACAAATACAGTGTTAGGACAGGCCAGGAATCCAATGCTCTGTTTGTTCATTTGAGGGATAACAAGCATTGCATTGACTGGGATAATGCCTCCTCAATATTACCATGTAATTCAATTGATAGTAGGAACATCATAGAATCTAGTCTTATTAAACATACCGAAGCATTCAACATGAATTTGAGTAACGGCATGTACAAGCTGGACAATTTTGTAATTAAGAAGATTTGTGACCAGGTGAGAAGGCCGGGTCACCTGACCATCTGACCTGACCACCAACCGTTATGTGCTATTTAAAGATTAGTAGGGTCATTACCTAATACCTGACCATTGTGGACCTGGTCTCACCCTTCTCTGTATATATACACCTTGATTTGTATTTCTCTCTCTAGTCTGTACTCACCCCTGAAGATGTGAATTACACGAAAGCGCTTGGGAACTTCGTGTTTTCTTCTTTCCTTGTGGTTATCAGCATATATATATATATATATATATATATATATATATATATATATATATATATATATATATATATATATATATATATATATATCTTGATAAAATCACACGGGAAAAGGGAAACTACGGAGCACCTTAGCTTTCGTCTTTATTCAAGACATCTTCAGAGGCAACTGGATTACATGGACAGAGAGAGGCTTAAATATACAGGGTGACTTTATTATTCATGAGGTCAGGTCATAAATGATGTCATCCACTAATCCCCACACCAATAAACACGTAGAGGAGCTTAAGAGAAGGGGGTGACGTGACTATTCAGGTCAGGTCAAAATTAAGGGACCCACTAAATAATTATCCTACATCTAGATCAGGGGTCACCAAACTTTTTTCACATTGGGCCGGATAACTGAAAGAATGACGAGCGCGGGCTGCATAATCATTCTGTTCAATACTTGCAAGCCAGAACGAAAGCTCTGGTAACGTCAGAGCGTAGGCGGAGCTACCACGAGCCGGGGAAGGACTTGGGATCCGGCCCGCGGGCCGTAGTTTGGTGACCCCTGATCTAGATCAAAGGTTTTCAAAGCATTTTTAACCTTGGGCCACTGACAAATAAGTTTATTTAACATATTATCAGTTTTGAACTGACCATCACTAAGGTTTATTGATTTTAATTCCTTAATCAAACTAGCTTCATCCAGAAGTCTTTCTGTGACACAAGATGATTTAAATGCTTCTAAGCTTTTTTCCCAAGCAATGGTATGATTATTATTCCTAACATGAACGAACAGGGCACTGCTTTCAGATGCTGTTCTTATGTTGTTTGATTCTGAGCTTCTTGACAGTATGTGAAGTTTGAAGTGCTGATGGGCCAGGAACTGGGTTGGATTCCTCAGAAGAAGACGTACTACTGCTGTCCAAGACAACGATGGCCTGGCATTTTTTGGCTTCTTTCTCTGCACTGTCTGCAGCCAACTTCCTTTTCATTGCTTTCTTGAGAGTTTTTTCTCGTCGTTTCTGTCTTTTCAGGAATACTTTGTCAAGAGATGACATTGCCCCACGACGCCCTTTTTCTCGTTGCGCTATTAAGAAATCCTTATCCTCCTGAACTGTCATTATATTCAAAGCATTCACATGTGCAATGTCAAAGAGATCTTCAAATGTATCAGTGAACTCTTTTTTTTCTGCTTTTGAGTTTCTGTCTTTCTTGAAGAGTTCTTTTTCAAATTACTCCACTTGTCAAACTTTATGTGCACTTGATTCACACAATCTGGTTTGTGGTGTGTGGGAATGTTTGCTTTTGTCCAAAATTGAAGAACTTTGTCTGTGACTTTCCCAGCTGCCACTCTGATGGTTTTTTCTGTATGCGATGCAGGCTTAAAAAATACTGTAACACTTGCCTGTTTGAAGGTAACTTAACCCCTGTAATGTCATCACATAATGTCTTTATCAAATACACATTTTCTCGTGTTTTTACTCCTGCATTAGCAATTTTGACGTGAGGAATAAAGAAATTAACTATTAATATAAATTAATAATGAGAATACTCTGCAGAATTGTTTCTAATTTCCCCAATCGTCAATCACGACCAGCAAAAGCTCACCACAATCGTGCCAAATGCGACGCACTAGTGGTGGGCGTAATCGGCTACAAAGTAATCGACTACATCGATTACTTAATTTTTGACAGCTTTGACCAACCTCTAAATATTAATATATTAAAAAATAACTCTACACACAATGTTTTTGTCCTAAATGGACACTTTTAGCAGGGTCTGTGGTAAAAAATTCTAAAGTTGAAAAATAAAGACCACCTTAATATATATATATATATATATATATATATATATATATATATATATATATATATATATATATATATATATATATATATATATATGCAAATAATCACTGCAGGTATATATATATATATATATATATATATATATATATATATATATATATATATATATATATATATATATATATATATATATATATATATATATATATACATACATATATCAGGTACAACCTTGTGTGAGGTGATCTACTTTTTCCTAGCAACCTGACGCGATCTACCAGCCTAATATTTACCCATTGCCATAAAATACGCAGATTCGTTGAGAGAGAGGAGAGAGAGTAAACAAATAATATTTTTCAATAATTGTTATGATATATTGTTAACATGACGAAATCATAAACTTACTTTACTAATGAGATGATTAGCACTGCATGTTGTCTGCCAGCTTTGTGTAATTAGGACTGTAGGCGGTGACTGCTAGCCTCAAGCAAGCATCCAGGTGTTCATCTGACATTGTTGATCGGTATTTGGATTTGATGTGTTTCATGTGTGAAATGATTCGCAAGGGTAGGTTGATCCAAAAATACTCTGAGGTACATGGCACATTTTCTGACATTAGGATATTTTTCTTCACTGAGAAGATTCCAGAAACTTCCTCTTGTTACCCTGGATTTGACCTGAGTATCATTTTTAAGCTTCAGAACTCATTTTCTACTTCAGATATGTCCATGTTAAATACTGATGCCATTCTAGATGCAATATCTTCAACATTTGTGATTTTTCCAAATGGAAAACACATATATGTTGCAACAGGTTCTATTGTTGCTATATCTTGAAACCGTCTGTCAAATATGAGGCAAGGTTTTGCACCTGTTCAATATATCAGTACTGTCAAATTGGTCACAGTATTTTCCTTGGTTTTCTAGTTCAGACATCATATTTCTGAAGTTTCGTAGTTGATGTTGATGCAGCTTCGAAGACACTAGTTTTAGTTTCTGCTTGAAAGCAGCCACAGGACTAATCATGTCAACTATAGTTTTATCTTTCCCTTGCAGATCTAAGTTTAGTTTATTCAGCATAGCAGTCATGTCATCTAAAAAAGCTAAATCTAACAGCCACACTTCGTTGTGATCAAAAGGCCAATCTTTTGAGGCCAAAAAAGAAGTTAGGAAACCTATCATCACTCCTGCACAGGGCAATGAACCCACTGATTCGGCCAGCCAATGCAGGTGCCCCATCAGTATTTTTAGATACGAGCTTACTTACTGGAAACTGTGTACTATTAACAAAATCACTGATAGTCTAAAATATGTCTTCACCCCGAGCTTTTCCTTTTCATGGTAGAATTTTCAGCAGTTCCTCTTTGGTACTCATGTCTTTAAACACCATTCTCATGAAAATGTATAATTGTGATGTATCGACCACATCAGTAGACTCATCAAATTGTAATGAAAAGAACACACACTCATGTATGTCTTTATTCAGTTGTTCACACAAATCCTCAGCCATAAATTCACAGCGCCTCATGGTAGTGTTTCTTGATAACTGAACATCCTTAATAGAAGACAGTATTTCAGACTTATTTTTGAAAATTTCAAACAACGAATATGATGCTTCTAAAAAGGCCCGTATGAACGCGAACACTTCCTATCAGGTTCCGCCACACACACAGCATGGCACAGTCGAAGTTTTTTTGTATGTATCGCTCTGATGTGTCCATAATGATAATCTATTCCCAGAAAAAAGTCTAAACAAATATAATATCCCAATGATTATGAGTAAAATTTTAAGAGGATTGTTGTATGGCAGCTTAAGAAGGATGGATCATTAAGTTTAACTTTGCCATGCGATCGACAGGTTGGCCACCCCTGATATATATATATATATATATATATATATATATATATATATATATATATATATATATATATATATATATATATATATCAGTAAAGTTAATATAGAGTAATAATATAAATTGAACATAAGTTGACTATATCAGTCACCTGACATACCCCCACACCAAAGATACACTTCCTGAATTGTAGATTTCACTTTACACTCGACTGAGATAGTCTGATAAACTATCACCCTTTCCCTTAATATATTCCACAATAACTTAAAATTCTGTAGGTATAGGAACCACCTTAATAATCTATAATTCTTAGTTTTCTTCTTATTAATATACACTAAAGATGCAATAACTGTACATAATGTAAATTCTTTATCATATAAGTACCTATCAAACTTCTGAATTGCATACACGACTGCTAGTCCTTCTTTCTCTATAACAGAACATCTACTTTCTTGTGGTTGAAGTTTGTGACTGGCAAATACATTACTGGAGGTAACAGGCATCCGTCAATCTCTTGAAGGAGTACAGCACCTAATGCATAGTCAGAAGCATCTGTCTGAGCCACAAATGGATGGTCGAAGTCAGGAGCTCTGGGTATGGCAGAGGTAGTTATTAGATTGTTCAGCTTTACAAAAGCTTCTTGATGAAATCTTTGCAACCTTAATTTATTAGGTTGTCTCTTCTGAAGGAGATCTGTGAAACATGCTGTGACTGAGGCATAGTGAGGCATGAACATTTGATACCACCCGACTTAACTTAGGAATGAACGAAGCTGCTTCTTATTTGATGGTGGAGGAGAATCTAAAATTCTTTGGACAGTATTGTCTTGATGGGATATTTTCCCTTGTACTATTGTGTGACCCAAAAATGAAACTGAATCAAAGCCAAGCAAGCATTTAGGTGAACATATGGAAAGACCAGCCTCAGGGATTTTGGTAAAGAGCTCCTGAAGGGTGATCAAGTGTTGAGCCCACGTCACAGAATCTATCAGCCTGTCGTCCACATAGTGGTCCACGTTCTCGTGTCCTCTCAGAAGCCTCCTCGTCATCCTGTTGTAAGTGGCAGGACTATTAACGAGACCTAAAAGCATGGCACAAAAATGATAACGACCACTTGGAGGTGGTCGGTATCTGCCAAAAACCTTTACTAAAATCGGTCTTAGAAAAATACCTCTTACCAGTTAACTTACATAATGTAGCACCAGGTTGATTCATAGGTTCACTGTCAAATTTACTAAACTTATTTAGCAACTTAAAATTTACAAAAAATCTGTAGGATCCATCTGGTCTAGCTACTAATACTACAAGAGCACCAAAATTAGAACATGACCTTTCTAGTATGCCTTCTTTTATTTTTTTCTCTACTTCAATCTCCACAGCAGCATGGGTTGCATAAGGCAGAGGGTACGGTCTTTCTCGAATAGGCCCACTTTCTTGCTACGTAATGTCATGTTTCATTAAATTAGTGCAACCAGGTCTGTCTGTGAATATATCTGGAAGCTCTGATGCTAATTGTTGAAATTCTATCTGCTCATCTTTATTCAAATCGGGGTCTGTTCTCACATCTCCTACAGATTCCGTTCTCTTTACTTCTGACAACTGTAACAATTCATCATCATTTTATATGTAACTGTGTTAAATAACTGAAATGGCATCTCATATTTCCTTAGAAGGTTGGCATTGAACACCTCACATTTGCCATCTCCTAGCATAACTCTGAAGTCACATTGGTTAACAACTTCCAACTTCCAACTTTGGTATCAGTTGGTAACAGTATTAGTACTTTATCCTCTGCTTCAAATGTATCTTGTCTAGCTTTCTTGTCATAACAGTGCTTTTGAATACTATTTTACTAGAGTTATTCAAATTTTCATGTGCAAATTGACAAACTTCCTCTAGTTTGTTCCTTAATTCCATAACATTGGTATAAGTGTTATGTATTTCTTGATTTTGTTCCTTACCTATTCACAACTTTTTTTCCATATGCTTAGAGGACCATTTACAGTACAACAGTTCGAAAGGTGAGACGCCTGTCCTAGCCTGAGGAACCTCACTATAAGCAAACAACACAGAAAGTAAGTATCTGTCCCGGTCAGTAGGACGTTCTTGACACATCTTCTTAGTCATAGATTTTAGGGTCCATGTATATATATATATATATATATATATATATATATATATATATATATATATATATATATATATATATATATATATATATATATACATATATATGTATAAAACAAAGAAGTATGTCTATGTGTTTGTGTGGCCGCACGAGAATCTCGGAAACTACTTTACCGATCTGTAGTGATGATGGATGGTGTTATATGTAGTGATGATGGATGGTGTTATATTTAGTGATGATAGATGATGTTATATGTAGTGATGATGGATGTTGTTATATGTAGTGATGATCTATATATATATATATATATATATATATATATATATATATATAAATATATATATATATATATATAAATATATATATATAAATATATATAAATATATATATATATATATATATATATATAAATATATATATATATATATATATATATATATATATATAACAAATAAGTATGTCTGTGTGTTTGTGTGTCCGCAGGAGAATCTCGGAAACTACTTTACCGATCTGTAGTGATGATGGATGGTGTTATATGAAGTGATGATGGATGGTGTTATATGTAGTGATGATGGATGGTGTTATATGTAGTGATGATGGATGATGTTATATGTAGTGATGATGGGTGGTGTTATATGTAGTGATGATGGGTGGTGTTATATGTAGTGATGATCTATATCTATATAAAACAAAGAAGTCTGTCTGTTTGTCTGTGTGTCCGCACGAGAATCACGGAAACTACTTTACCGATCTGTAGTGATGATGGATGGTGTTATATGTAGTGATGATGGATGTTGTTATATGTAGTGATGATGTAGTGATGATGGATGATGTTATATATAGAATATGAAAAGTATCCCTGTGTTATCAATGGCAACATGGATAAGAAATGTGAATACAGTGGTGCAAAGAAGTGCAAAGGAGAATCTGCTGGACTGTGCTGCTCTCATGGGAAAGTACGACTGCCAAATTTGGAAAAACCACCACAACCATTGAAGATCTCATGCTGGGAACAACATCAGAGTCAAAACACTTCTTGGAAAATATACGGAAGTACAATTCATGCTTCCAGGTGACATCCTTTGGAGCTACCAGAGTAGTTCGTGAGCACGGATACATGCCCACATTCAAAGTCCAGGGTCAAGTCTATCACAAAGTAGGATCCCTCTTACCACTGGAAGATGAGCAGGCAAAGTTCCTCCAAATCTACTTCAAAGGAAATCATGAAAGCAGACTACTGTCAGGTGTGGCAACATGACATTGTCCTATCTACCCAAGAAATGCTGCATGAGCACAACACGTATGTACAGTCAATTAAAAATGCCCTGATATATATATATATATATATATATATATATATATATATATATATATATATATATATATATATATATATATATATATATATATATATATGCAAGTAAATCACTGTAGGTGCGCGTGATCTAGGTATATGCTGATAACCACAAGGAAAGAAGAAAACACGAAGTTAGTTTCTTTACTAAATCCCCTAGTTGGCAACATTTCTAACTCCAATATCAAGAATAATATGGATCTGGTTGATAAACTCAATAACTTACACATTAATTATGATTTTACACTGGTCAGCTTTGATGTAACATCACTCTTTACAAAGGTCCCAGTTGATGATTTACTAGAGTTCCTCATAGATTCCCTGGATGACATTTCACTGCCCGTCTCGAAAGACGACTTCATCGAACTCATCAAACTATGTATTAAGGATTGCAAATTCGAATTCAATGGGGAATATTATGCTCAAAAATTTGGTATGGCAATGGGTAATCCACTCTCACCTGTATTAAGCAACCTATATATGGAATTCTTTGAAAAGAAACTATTAAGTAATATTTTACCACCCTCAGCAGTTTGGTTTAGATATGTTGATGATGTATTATGTCTCTGGCCTTGTAATGAGGACCTAAAAGCTTTCCTGCCACAACTTAACAACTTAGCCCACTCGATCAAATTCACTGCGGAATTAGAGCAAGACTGTAAATTGCCATTCCTAGACTGTCTGATACACAGAATAGGTAACACTTTTAAGTTCAGTATTTATAGAAAACCAACTAATGTGTGTTCATACATTCATTATTATTCTGCCCACCATAATAAAGTCAAACAGTCAGTATTTTCAACAATGTTTTTACGTGCCTTGAGAATTTGCAGTCCGGAATTCATCGATGAGGAATACAAATATATATACAGTATAATATTGGCTCAAGCCTTAAATACCCTAGATCTTTCATAGACAAATGCCTAAACATTACTAAGAAAACTTTTTATAGAACTGATTCCAAGCCCACCCATGACCATAAGAATATCTTAATATTACCATTTCACAAAAATTTCTCACATATTCCTTCACAACTAAAAACCTGGAACGTCAATGTGGCATTTAAAAACTCATGCACTGTTAAACAAATGTTAATCAAGAACTCCCCCAACAACACAATTGGTTGCAATATATAAAGTTCCTTGCAAGGAATGTAATATGTTTTACTTAGGCCAGACAGGTAAAGATCTTGCAACTAGAATTAAACAACACAAATACAGTGTTAGGACAGGCCAGGAATCCAATGCTCTGTTTGTTCACTTGAGGGATAACAAGCATTGCATTGACTGGGATAATGCTTCCTCAATATTACCATGTAATTCAATTGATAGTAGGAACATCATAGAATCTAGTCTTATTAAACATACCGAAGCATTCAACATGAATTTGAGTAACGGCATGTACAAGCTGGACAATTTTGTAATCAAGAAGATTTGTGACCAGGTGAGAAGGCCGGGTCACCTGACCATCTGACCTGACCACCAACCGTTGTGTGCTATTTAAAGATTAGTAGGGTCATTACCTAATACCTGACCATTGTGGACCTGGTCTCACCCTTCTCTGTATATATACACCTTGATTTGTATTTCTCTCTCTAGTCTGTACTCACCCCTGAAGATGTGAATTACACGAAAGCGCTTGGGAACGTCGTGTTTTCTTCTTTCCTTGTGGTTATCAGCATATATATATATATATATATATATATATATATATATATATATATATATATATATATATATATATATATATATATATATATATATATATATATATATATATATATATATATATAAGGAGAATGAGATCAAGGTCCACACAATGGTCGAGTGATGAGTATTGGCCTACTAATCTTAAAAAGCACCACTTGGCAGTCAGTATAGGAGATGTAAACGAGGGAAACCAGATACCAGATGAACAACGATGCCATAGAGAAATCCGACTGCGAGAGAGATTTAGGAGTAATGATAAGTAAGAACCTTAAGCCAAGTAAACAATGTGTTTTTGCTCGTAACAAGGCTAATAAAGTACTTGGGTTCATACAAAGGAGTGTTAGTTACAAGACTAGCGAGGTCATCCTAAAACTGTGTCTTGCTCTTGTGAGACCACACCTGGATTACGCAGTTCAGTTCTGGTCACCGTATTGCCAGAAATGGTTAGAATCCTTGGAAAGAATTCAGAGGAGAATGACAAGACTAATCCCGGGCATTAGGAACCTTGAGTATAGAGACAGGTTAAAGCATCTTAATTTGCACTCCCTCGAGAGAAGTAGAGCGAGGGGCGACCTGATAGAGGTGTACAAGTGGAAGGCAGGGCTAAACAAAGGGGACATTACAAAGGTACTCAAACTATCCAACCAGGAGCAAACTCGTAACAATGGTTTTAAATTAGACAAATTTAGATTTAGGCGGGAAATAGGTAAACACTGGTTTGGAAACAGAGTAGTGGATGAATGGAACAAGTTACCAAATATCATCATTAACTCGAATACGCTGAATAGCTTCAAACATGGGTTGGATGCTTATATGAGCAATAGGGGTTGGGTGTAAACGGGACTGCCCAGTATGAACCAATAGGCCCGCTGCAGTTTCCTCCATTCATATGTTCTTATGTTCTTAAGTAGTCAGGTCACATGGTAAGCTGACCCAATCATCTCACCTGGTTACAAATCTTCGTAATTACGAAATTATCCAGTTTGTGCATACATTACACAAATTCATGTTGACGGATTCGGTATGTATAATGAGACTAGATTTTATAATGGTCCTACTGTCAATTGAATTACAAGGTAATATTGAGGAGGCATTATCCCAGTCAATGCAATGCTTATTATTCCTCAAATGAACATACAGAGCATTGGATTCCTGGCCTGTCCTAACACTATATTTAAGTTGTTTAAGTCTAGTTACAAGATCTTTACCTGTACTCACCCCTAAAGATGTGAATTACACGAAAGCGCTTGGAAACATCGTGTTTTGTTCTTTCCTTGTGGCTATCAGCATATATATATATATATATATATATATATATATATATATATATATATATATATATATATATATATATATATATATATATATATATATATATATATATATATATATATATATATATACATATATATATATATATATATATATATATATATATATATATATATACATATATATATATATATATATATATATATATATATATATATATATATATCGCTCAAAATAAGCAATAACGTGTATGTGTATAGCAGCTATATGACCAATACACACCAAAAGATAGCTGGCCAATATTGACTCCCGTGGAAGTTATTATACTACCTGGCTGTGAGCTCGTACTAGATAGTATACGTCTTTGTTTCCCCCATCGTCATCATCAGCCTTTTGATATAACAACACGTGTTTTAGTACTTCTATTTTGTGAGTCTGTATATATAAATATAAATATATATACATATATATATATATATATATATATATATATATATATATATATATATATATATATATATATATATATATTTCATGTAAATCCACAATGAAAACGTGGATAAGATAAATCTTGATAAAATCACACGGGAAAATGGAAACAACTTAGTACCTTAGCTTTCGTCTTTATTCAAGACATCTTCAGAGGCAACTGGATTACATGGACAGAGAGAGGCTTAAATATACAGGGTGACCTTAAAAACATGAGGTCAGGTCATAATGATGACATCCACTAATCCCCACACCAACACACACGTAGAGGAGCTGGCTAGTTCTTTTCATTTTTTATTTTGAAATGTTTATTTTTAATAATTTTTTTTACGGACATTAGCACACCCAAGCACAGGTCACTGACCCACATCAGGGCCTGGTTTGCGAAAATTTAATAATAATAATATTATTATTTTTAATAATAATAATTATAATAAAAATAATAATAATAATAATAATAATAATATTTTTAAATTTTATTCTGTTTTAGTGTTATTTTATCTCCTCTTTTTCTTGTTTACATGAATGTATTTGTATTTTTTATTTTCAATTGCTGATAAGAATTTTGTTCTTATTAAATTATTGGTTTTATTTATGAATGAGTTTTTATTGTTTCACGTATTTAAATATTTTAGTTTATTTTAATTATGAATTAATTTTATTGTCGTATTTTGTCTTAATTAACTATTTGATTCATTTAAGTTTTAGCTTAAATTCTGTTTATTATATTCTTGAATTAATTTTTCATGATATATAGTATTTTTCTCTTATATACGAATTTTTATTTTATATCCGAATTAACCTTTTTATCTTAAATATGAAATAATTTTATTTTATGTTTGAATTAATTCTCAATTTTTTTTTAATTACAGTAAATCTGTCTTCGTCACAGGAGACACGGCTAGAAGAAAGGACAACTTGGATTTAATTGTGTCATGGGTACTTGGGAGTTTGCCTGTAAATTGTTGTATGTCAATGTTTGTTGGTTATCTAGCTGGAATAAACTGGGTTAAACACACGGACACACACATACACACACACCTGCAGCAGCTGCCCCGGCCGATGTTGGCCCATTCCCCAAGTCCCTCTTCTCGACCCATTCTCCTCACCTTAACACAATCCAGCCAAAAGTGACAATTTCGTTTCAGAAAGAAGTGGGATCAGTGTTGAACAGTGAAGAACAGTGTTTAAGCCAGTAAATTCAGCACTCAACAGTACCAGCGAAAGCCGTGACCCACCAGTGAGGTCCACACCCAGAGATAAGCACCTCTGGGAAAAGACCACCATCTTCTGATCACACAGTGTTAATCAGTCCTCTCTGGGAACGACCATGGGTCGGCTTTACACCTGACCATAAGATAACACAACGCCACTTAGCAGAGAGTGAGGCTCAGTGACACCACCCCACACCACACAGTTTCATCATGACCACGTGAGGTCCTTCATGTTAACACCTACAGACGAGTCACTACACCACGTGAATTCCACACCACCCGGTTTTTCGATGACCATGTAAGGTCCTTCATGTCAACACCTATGGTCGAGTTACTACACCACGTGAATACCACACCAACCAATGTCTCCAAGGTGGATGACCATAAAACTTAAAAATGACATAGGAATAAAGAAAGGAATTTATAAGAAATTAAAGGGAGGGGAGGAGCAGCTCAGAAATTGGTATAATGAACTTTCTAGGAATGTAAAGAAAAATGTAAGGAAGGCAAAGAGAGACTACGAAATCAGGATAGCAAGAGAATCCAAGGCGAATCCCAAAGGATTTTTCCAGGTAAATAGGGCAAAGGTCAAGAACAAAGTTGGGCCCTTAAAGTCAGGGAGGGGAGAAGTGATCGATGACAGTGAGGAAATACGCAAAACATTAAACAGCTACTTTTTATCAGTTTTCACAGAAGAAATTCATGAGGAAACTCCAGTGGTGGAACTGATATTTAGGGGAAATGAAGAAGAGAAATTAAAGAATATCACTATCGGAAAAGAGGATGTTCTTAAGAAGAAAAATAAATTAAAGAAGACAAAATCCCCAGGGCCGGATGAAATTTTCCCTCGAGTCTTGAAAGAGTGTAAGGAACAGATTAGCGGACCCCTCGTAAATTTATTTACATTTTTCTCAATGACTCCTGAGGGAGTCAATGGGACTTAGGGGTAATCACATACTATAGCTAGAAATAATCAGAATTTCAAAATTTAAAAAAAAATAGATTAAAACAAATTTTTTTTTATTTCGGCAATTGAATTGTAGAAGCTAGAAGTTACACACAGACACACACTATATATATATATATATATATATATATATATATATGTAACCGGTCGGAATTTACTGGACTTTAATTTCTCACTTGACTGAGCTTGCTGGAGGAGGTGTTGCTTGTTCAGGAAGATGGGCAGAATGAGAGTTGGTTGGTGAGGAAGCTCAGAGAAGGACAGCTGGTGGGTCGCCATGCTCGCTGGCGGGAGCGAGGACCGCCATGCTCGCTGGCGGGAGCGAGGACCGCCAGGCAGGCGAGGAGGAGCTAAGGCAGCCAGGCAGCGGCGGAGGAGGAGGTGTTGCTCGTTCAAGAAGAATGGTCAGAATGAATCTCAATGGAGAGACAGAGCTTATATACCCAGCAGCAGCCGCCAGTCCTCTATGAATCATGTTGGGAAAACCCAGAAAGTTGCCGGTGAGTAGTTTCGTTGCTAGGCAACCGTACCATCTGGGGACAGCTCTCGCTTGGTTGCTAGGAGACGGCACGTCCGAATGCGTGGAGGTGCCGTGTGGTGGCTGTGGCTACGCAGTTGTAGGCAATTGTAGGGGAGACGTCCACTACACCCCTGTAAAACTTGATGGAGGGAATAGTCCTAGAAGATCAAACAGAGTTAGGAGACCTGTAATTAAATTAGACCTCTAATTACCTGAATTGTGAACAGGCCTTTCAAAACTGTTTAGTTAGGAAGTTATATTTGTTGTGTTCTATTCTCTTCTTCTCTGCCATATGTAATTCTGTAAGTTTTGTTTATTTAGGATTTGTAGCAGCCATGCTCTCTTTTGAAAGGGAGAAATAGTGTTATATATATATGTAACCGGTCGGAATTTACTGGACTTGGGGTCTATTAAAGATTATTAGATGGTAATGGCAGTGGAAGTGCCCCTTTGAGAAAAATCCCGAACCAGCACAAGAACACTTAAATCTACTAAACAAAATGAATTGTCCGTGACCCGTGGAAGGATAGCGTCTGTGACTGGGATGAATGAGACACACTGTAAAATTTAGACACTTATATTCCCTCCAACACTACAAACACAATCAAATAATGGTACACCAATATGCGCACCTCTTAACTTGAACTTAAAACACTACTCTGGGGAATAAAAGTTATACATGATATAGAAATTATTAGAAACTCAGGCAACAATAAATTTGAAGTATTAAGAAATGTTGCTTGCACACATGAAACAGGCCTTAAGGGCTTTCACAGAATAATATCCCCCACTGCGGAGGTGGTATAAAAATAAGAAATTATTAATTCCACCATGAATAGGCCTAAAGGGCACTCAACAAAATAATATCAGTCACTGAGGAAATGGTAATAAAAAAATAAGAAATTAAATACTCTACAATGAATAGGCCTTAAGGGCTTTCAACAACATAATATCAGTCACATAGGAAATGGAATTAAAAAATAAGAAATTAAATACTCTACAATGAATAGGCCTTAAGGGCACTCAACAAAATTATATCACCCCAACAGATGCACTCTTCCTAACCTAACTTAAACACTACTCTGGGGAACAAAGATTATACCTGAGATCGGAATTATAAAGAAAAATTAGATGCATTAAAGGAATCAAATCACAGTATCACTCTGGTTCCACTTAATGACACAAACATTCAAAACCAATACTATCAAAATTATTTAGGAACTATTAAACTACACACGTCAAGATAATATCAGTCTGAGGAATGGTGTTAACTACACCCGTAATAAGGGAGATAAAATGTTCCTCTAGGTATCTCCTAGAGTCCTAGACTCACGGTCTCAGTGTGTGACCATTAATTTACTCAGATAGCCTCCGTGTACTCCCAGTGCGTCCATAAAGCGGAAGGGAGTGAGCCAATCAGACCTTGTACAGTTGAGAGAAGCTTTAGCTTCCCGTTAGCAAGAGGGTTTCACTAAGCTGCTCGAGACATGTGGGGTTGTGAGCCGAGGAGAGCTGCTGACCCACGATCGCCCCGTCGTCAGCTGCACCCAGAAAGCTAGATTCCCTCAAGAGATCCTTGATATCCCGCTAAACAGTGATAGGCCTACACTGATCGGTCCAATGGCGACAATCGCCACCCTCAATCATCAACGGCAGTCTCAAACGGCAGTCAATCTCTCGCAGTCAACTCCGGTCAACTCCGGTCAAGTGGGTTCTGACGGAAACCCTGAAATGAACTCACTGTTAGCTCTAGTTTACTTTATCACTGCCCTATCTAAACCCTGTCTGAGATTGAATGAGAATTACTTGTTATACTGCAATAGCGCAGCACAGGTGACTAGGCCACGTGACTATTTCTGTGACGGACGCGCAGGGACGTCTTGTATGTCTGAGTGCTCCCCGTGACTGAGGACCAGCCAGCGTCGCGTCTCCTCTCAAGGTGTTAGCATAGGCCTACGTGACATATTTTCCGCCTAACTAATAACTCCTTGGGACGTCCGTAACATTATTCAGACTGATAAACGATCTATAATAATTTCAAATTCAATAATAGTCCCTTAACTTCATGAATCGCATCATTATTAATTCGGCAAATTACATTTAATATCATATAGGCCTAGTTCCACAAACTCTCGCTATGTATGGGGAGCGCTCTCTTCCCCCAGACGACCTTGAACGCTCAGTATCGGTAATGGCGGGGCATTTGAAATTACTCTGAAATTTCTGAATATTACATATATATATATATATATATATATATATATATATATATATATATATATATATATATATATATATATATATATATATATATATATATATATATATATATATATATATATATATATATATATATATGTATGTTCATATGCTGCCTTTATTGATTATATATTATGTTACTTCTTACCAAAGTCAGAAAGTGTTTAGGCTTGTGTAAACACGAAATGTGTTAGGCACGTAGTAACGAACAAAAAGAAAATAAATGCCCCAGCTAGACCGACCATGTGACTTGTCATTCTCCCATTAAATAACGCAAGATACTACACTTTGTATGAACCCAAGTACTTTATTAGCCTTTTTTAGAGCAAATACACATTGTTTACTTGACTTAAGATTCCTTCTAAATCTTTCATGCAGTCGGATTTCTCAATAACATCGTTGTTAGGCGCGCGGATCGGATCGTGTTGCGTCTCTGTAACAAAGCGTATTCGGCATTCGGGCCTTCGTTGTTGAGCGGCAGAAATTGGACAGTGATTACATAAGATCATCAAGATCGTCTTAGTGATGTGAAAGTGTAAATCGATGTTGCATTTTTAATGCTAGACGCGATTGTATTTTTGAAAACTCAATCTCCACCGAGTTGGAGGTACAGCCCAGGTCAAAAGGCCTACAACCACAAAATCATTGCCATATAACAAAGTTTTGATTTTATTTGTTTTATGGAGTTGTGGTCACGGCTGTGATAAAGGCCAACCCGGGAGTGTAGTACTGTGTCTTTAGTTAAATCAGTTCATAGTGTCATCAGTGACCGCGGAAGAGGTTGTAAATACATGTAACTTAAAGTGAATACAAATTGGCCAGCAAGCTGGTAAGGCACCACTGCCAGCAGAAACCAAGTCGTGTTATAGGTGCCACAGAGAGTTTAAATTTTATTTTACTTTTACTTTTATCCTCTTCACCACTGATCGGTTCGTTAACCGCTTGGGCGATCGGTTACGTCTCTGTTACACACTGTTGGCAAGTACTGGGCATGTTTGTGTGCTTTCTCGTGGACTGAAACTGTGCTTACAATACACCATTCACAGGGAGATACAGTGTACATAGTGATAGCACAAAGAGACGTAGTCGTTGATGAGAACGGAAAAAGAAAATATAAAGAAATACTAGTTAAAATAAAATAAAAATAAAAACAACAAGCTTGGCTATCCTAAAACGCATTCTATTACCGTACCAAAGAAAGTTTTATTTAATTTTTTGTGTTTCTAAAGGACTGAGTGGGTGTATATAATCCGTTATCCATAGCAAAATGCAATGTACATAGAGATAGCACATAAATACCGACAAACGCCGAAGTGAACTGAAAAAAACAAAAAAAAAGAGAAACAGAAGACAATTATAGAGGCAAAAGGGGAGGTTAAAACAAGCAGAGGGCAGCTGAGTATTTTTGTTTTCTCTTTATTTTTAAATAGGTGTAGATCTATACACAGTCTGCACCCCCCCCCCCCCACACACACACAATAACAACAACAACAACAACAACAACAACCATGAGGGATATGATGATATGTGACTACATGGCGGGGAATGGCGGATATGAATGATACAGGCCTGACCAATGCAACGTTTAGGACGATGCAAACTGCCGTAAAGCAGGAAGGCTGTTGCTGGTATTGCCCTGACTGCATAGTCAAGGTAAAAGAGGCGATTGCAAGCCATAGGGGAACGAGTTCCCTAGGGACGAAAATAGATGAAGCTGGAGCCCTGCTGGTTGCCAAACTAGAACAAGTTGGGAAAGAGATCCTTGCTAAGACTGAGGAAGTAGCCGACAGAATGGAGGTGGTTGCTAAGAGGAGTGTAGCGTACTGTAAGTGGCCAGTTGTCAATTCTCTTTAGTTGTATGGGCACACAAACGTACGTACATGTAGATGTAGCCACTCAGGAATGAGGTAGGACA
>NW_024711590.1:0-14710 GCF_018991925.1 Homarus americanus | reverse complement strand
GATGTTTGACGCCTTGGGTATAGGTGGAGCGCCATAGACTACGGTCGGATGCAATAGTTTCAAGATCCTTTGGAGGAATGTTACATTTTATGAGCGTCATTCTGAGCTGGTCTTTGTACCTTTTGCATTGTCCTCCAGGGTTGCGTCGTGCCTCTGGCAGCTGCACGTAGAGGATCTGGCGGGGGAGTCGTCTGGCATGTGGATGACATGTCCCGTCCATTGCAACTGTCGCTTCACCACAAATGCCTCTTAAGCTGATAGATTTGGAGCGCTCATGCCATATAATTTATAGTTTCCCAAAGACACACTAACCCATCTGGACTTTTCTCTTGATAATACTTAAGAAATGTTCTTATGTGGGCCGCAACTGCCCTAAAGATCCAAGGGCCATGGCGGAAATTCAGAGTTATTGTATCTCTGGAATCAATGCTTCCAGGACAACTTGCAAATGGTCTATCGTACTCTAACTCCTTTTATACCCGAACTCTTTTTGTTCTCTTAAAAATGGGAGTCTATTGAGGACCATTTGAAAAAGTAAAGAAATAAAAATAAATAATATTACTGGTAGAAGATTAATTGGTATCATTGTTAAAGCTTTTGCTTTTTACATATTTTCAAAAACATATTAACAAAGGCTTTGTTCCTCTCTTTTTTCTCAGTACTTTGTTGGAGATATTTTGTAAAGGTTTGCTGGAGCCTTTACTGATTCTTATGTGATACTGACTGATTCTTCTTCTTCCTCCTCCTCTATACTGACTGATTCTTCTTCCTCCTCCTCTATACTGACTGATTCTTCTTCCTCCTCCTCTATACTGACTGATTCTTCTTCCTCCTCCTCTATACTGACTGATTCTTCTTCCTCCTCCTCTATACTGACTGATTCTTCTTCCTCCTCCTCTATACTGACTGATTCTTCTTCCTCCTCCTCTATACTGACTGATTCTTCTTCCTCCTCCTCTATACCGACTAATTTTTCTTCCTCCTCTATATTCCACCACCACCACCACAACAACAACCACCACCACCACCACCACCACAACAACCACAACCACCACAACAACCACAACCACCACCACAACAACAACCACCACCACAACAACAACAAAAAAGAGAAACAACTGACTGATGAGCAATACGACACTTCCTCTCAGTGACCTCCCAACCACAACTTCCTCAATTCAAATCCCTCCGTCTACACTTCCTCCCTCCCTTCCACGCTCACTTCCGATGTACCCACCTTTGCTAGCCACCCTATCTCCCTCGCCAACACTTCCCTCCCTTCCCCCTCCATCAGTTCCCTTTCCCATCTCCCCTCCCCCCCCCAGACCCCCATTCCTGTCGATAAATCTACACTCCATACTGTATTATTAAACAGATTTCGTGAATTAGATCCCATGCAACATTTGAATATACAGGGTATATATTTTTTCAACCTCGCTAAAATTGGAGGTTTGTATCGTCAATGGACAGCATTTGTTAATAACCAACCAAATGTTACTGGGTTAACCTGAGCTTGGAGGGAAAATAATGTCACTTAGTCTGTATGTGATGATTTTTTTTTCCTCGATAAGTTGTTCTAAGGTTAATATTTGGTGATGATAATAAATGTTTGCGTAAATTGGCGGTGGTTTAGGTTTTTGTTTTCTGTTGTCTTTTTTTTTTATTCTTTATCATGTAAGTTATTATTTTTCATCTTTTATTTTTGGTGAATTCAGTGTGAAATTTTATATAAATATTATTTTTTTTTATGTAAATTACCATTTGATATGTTCAGTAATTTATATAAATTCTTATGATATTCGTTATATAAATTAAGTGATTTTATAGATAATTTTGTGTAGAATGTTATTTTGTATGTTCGTTATTCTATATAAACTGCCATTTGTATAATTTAGTATGTGGGGTTTATTTCAGTGAGCCGCTGCAGCTTGTTCATAATCATTTCATTTGTACCAAAACAACATTATAGGACCGGTGATGTCCCCAGGGCAACATTATCACAGTACCAAAATTAAGTGATAAACCTGGTTCAAAATACTCTATAGTATAAGAAACACACACACAGGTAAACAGAACACGTAACCTTATTAATCACCCAGGTGTATCGAGGAAGTTATACTGTAATAAGGTTGTGTGCAGAAACTTGTTAATTGTATGGAAGGTTTTTGTTTTTCTATTTGCTGATCAAGGACTTGTATTGGTATTACACAGTTAAATTTGGTAAAGAGCATTTAACCGTATACGCTCATAATGATTAGTCACATTGGTTCTCAAATACACACTCTCTCTCTCTCTCTTGTACGTACGTGTGTCTGTGTATGCATGATTACCTTTAAAAAATGATGTCCTTCCACAAACGATAATAAATGACTCCCGTATATGACCCTTTGAACAAGACACGCTGCTGTGTAACTTCTTAATAATAACCCGCTCCACACTTTATATTCACCCCCCCTCCTCTCCTCATCTGTTTTCCTAACCCTCATCTTGTCCAAAGTTGGGTTTCCTAAGGACACATTTTCGTACGTTTTAACTCATCCCATGGAGGACGGAACACCTCCCAGGTTCGCCACGTCTCTCTCTGCCAGCCCCAAGATCTGTACCGGGCGTCTCACGGGCGACTGGACTTAAGCATGCCCATAGTGATGGAGTGATAGCTGCTGTTTGGTCGGTGTTTGTCAGGTATTGGTTGTATATGTGATGAATAATAGCTGTGGTTATTATTATTATTATTATACTTTCTTTTTAGTTGTGGGAGGGATAAGTGTGTTAGGTCGCTTGATTTTGGTCTCAACTTTGTCAGTGACGTTACGTGGACTCTGGGGGGGGGTCGCTTGCTTAATTATACACTACCTGCAAGCACCCAAAAATGTAGCTTATTACAACGCTAAGTGCTCGTTAACTTAATGCTGGAGCTGAAAGAGAAATACGACATTAATATTGAAGGTGTTAAAGATTAGGACGATAATTTGCTTTGGGGTGGAATTGGGGAGTGAAGTCGATATTAATAATAATTATAATGATAAAAAATGCGCTACTATGACTACTACTACTACTACTAATAATAATAATAATCATCATCATCTCTGGGTATAGTAATGGTAATAATAGTGTGTAATTAATCACAAGAATTAGTTACATATAGCGATGAGTTCGTTTGTAATTATATAGACCCTTTAACACACAAACAAATGGTAGTTGAAATTGTGTGCACAAAGAGGAGGTCCGTGCCTGAGTACACCACACTACCACGGCACTGTACGTGCTGACAGATCACAACTGATATTTACATTTAAATGAACTTTGCATAAAAATACTGAATGGGAACCTGACATGCACGTCCAGCCATTGTTGTTGTGACGTGATTTATGTGGATTATTTTTCAATGTTGTTAAAGCGTTTATTTATCTACAGTTTGCGGGGGGGGGAGGAGGGGGTCACTCCTTGTATGTTTGTTTGGAATTAAATTATCATAAGACGGATTTCAACGGCTAACATCAAAGTTAGATTATAGGTTAGATTATATATTCGTCGATATTTAATATAATTTTGAAGAAGGTTGCAATAAAGTGAACTGGATAGATGTAATAAAACTTGGTAGGTGGGTGTAATGCTGCTGAATTAAGAAGTGATAAAGGCTATGTGAGTATATATGAAAGGCTCTAGGTCACGGCTCTAGGTCACGGGACTAGGTTTACGGTTTTAGTTCACGGCTCTAGGTCACGGCTCTAGGTCACGGGACTAGGTTTACGGTTTTAGTTCACGGGTCTAGGTCACGGCTCTAGGTCACGGGACTAGGTTTACGGTTTTAGTTCACGGGTCTAGGTCACGGCTCTAGGTCACGGGACTAGGTTTACGGTTTTAGTTCACGGCTCTAGGTCACGGGACTAGGTTCACGGCTCTAGGTCACAGATGTAGGTCCTGGCTCTAGGTCACGGCTCTAGGTCACGGGGCTAGGTTTACGGTTCTAGTTCACGGCTCTAGGTCACGGCTCTAGGTCACGGTTCTAGTTCACGGGACTAGGTTCACGGCTCTAGGTTTCCGGTTCTAGTTCACGGGACTAGGTTCACGGCTCTAGGTCACAGATGTAGGTCCTGGCTCAAGGTCACGGTTCTAGGTTACGGGACTAGGTCACGGCACGGCTCTAGGTCACGGCTAAAGGTCACGGCTCTGTCACGGTTCTAGGTCACGGCTCTTAAATAACAGCTATAGGACACGATGCAAAGTCACGGCTCTAGGTCACGGGACTAGGTTTCCGGTTCTAGTTCACGGCTCTAGGTCACGGGACTAGGTTTACGGTTCTAGTTCACGGCTCTAGGTCACGGCTCTAGGTCACGGTTCTAGTTCACGGCTCTAGGTCACGGCTAAAGGTCACGGCTCTCTCACGGTTCTAGGTCACGGCTCTTAAATAACGGCTATAGGTCACGATGCAAAGTCACGGCTCTAGGTCATGGCTGTCACGACTCAGGGTCACGGCTCTGTCACGGATATATGTCACGGATCTTGGTCACGGCTCTAGGACACAGCCCTAGGTCACGGTTCAAGGTCACGGCTCTAGGTCACGGGTTTAGGTCACGGATCTAGGTCACAGTTCAAGGTCACGACTCTGTCACAGTTCAAGGTCAAAGTTCTAGATCAAAACTCTAGGTCACGGCTCTAGGTCACGGTTCAAGGTCACGGTTCAAGGCAAGGTTCTAGGTCACGGCTCTAGGTCACGGATCTAGGTCACAGCTCCAGGTCACGACTCTGTCACGGTTCAAGGTCAAAGTTCTAGATCAAAACTCTAGGTCACTGCTCTAGGTCACGGCTCAAAGTCACGGTTCAAGGCAAGGCTCTCGGTCACGGCTCTTGGTCACGGCTCTAGGTCACGGCTCTAGGTCAAAGACTTTCGACGAAATACCTCATTATCGGGTGGACAGTTTAATTTAACTTTGCCAAAAAATTGGATAATGTCTCCTCATAACCCCACCCTTCCTCTCCTTTACCTTACCTTCCCCCTCTCTCCCTCTCCCCCTCTCTCTTCCCTCTTTCCCTCTCCCTTCCCTCTCTCCCTCCTCTCTTTCCTTTTCCATTTCTCCTTCTCCCTCCCCCTCCCTTTATTCCCTCTCCCTTCTCTCCCACCCCTTCCTCTCCCCTTCCTCTCTCCTTCTCCCTCTTCTCCCTTCCCCTCTGCCATCCCCCTATCCATCCCCTTTCTCCTTCTCCCTCCTCTCCCTGCCCCTCCCTTTCTCCCTCCCTTCTTTCCCACCCCTTTCCCCTACCCTCTATCCCATCCCCTTTCTCCTTTTCCCTCTTCCTTCCCTTTCCCTCCTTCCCCTTTCTCCTCCACTCCCCCCCCGTTCTTCCTCCACTCGGCCTCCCTTCTTCTTTCACTCAATAAAATTATTATTATTATTATTATTATTATTATTATTATTATTATTATTATTATTATTATTTCTGCTTCAGTAAAGAGATATAGGAAAGAGGTAATTTTGTCTGTTAAAAAAAATAAAAATAAAAAATTCCAAAGGAAACTCAGATCTTTTGGTTTGATATGCAACACACACTAAAAAATTATTGTTTTTTCTCATGTACTGTAGTGTATATTGTTATGGTGATTCCAAAACTTTGATCCCTTTTTTTGGAGAAATTCATAGAACAAAAATTATAAGCCCTTTAAAATTTTAATGATCTATATAAAAATGTTAACCTAACCTACCTAACTTAACCTAACTGGAAACTGACTTAACTATCATAAAATAAAGTATACTGTCTTTCATATTTTAAAGGTTGGATTAAGGACAAATTCACTTAGTTAATTTATGGTCACAGTTAATTAGTCAAGTCTGACATATTTCTGTTGTACGTATATCACATTTATTGAATATTCATAATTTCATTATCTTTGAATATCCAAGAAATGTAATATAAAAACAATTCACGGTAAAGGTAGTCATACCTGTGATTACTTTCTACAATTATTACATCTAGCTATAATTGAGTGGAGCATCAAGGTGAGTTAGGTAAGATACAAGGAGTTTAAAGATGAAAATGTATTACGGTCTCTCCTCGACTTACGACGGTGTTCCGTCCCGACGACCAGGTCGTAATACCTCAAATATTGTTATTAAATTTTATCATCAATGACTTCTTTTGGTATTAAACAATACAATTTGGTGCTAATTTTTCCTCTTATATAAAGTAGCTTTAGTGTATAGGGTGAAACATCAATCATGAAGTGATTGTCATTAGAACTTTATGGGGTCTGAATTTGTAAAAAAACACAACTAATGTGTTTAATCTACTCATAATCAATTTGGTAAAATGAATGTTTAGGTCATCCACCTCTACTTGGCATTTGAAAAAACATAATTTCAATGTCACCAAACCTAACCTAACCCAACTTAACTAATCTAACATAACCTAACTTAACTGGTAAAAATCGGTCAACTTAAAATCATTAAATTCGCTGGATGGCCAAAAAGATAATAATATCATCAATTCCATTTATTTTAGAAGGACTTATTCATTTTTGTTGAAATCTTGGACATACAAAGCCAATATATCTACATTTGATTCTACCAGTGTGAATGGCAAAGTTAATTAATATCACCACTCCAACTGTTGGCCCAAACAAGTCGTAAAGTAGTTCTTTTTTGTAATACATCGAGTCACTAAGGGAATATAAAAATAAAACATGAATTTAGGTCACTGAATTTATCTTATTAGTAGCAAATTGTGGTTAAACTGATGCACAAATGAAACATGCCTGGGAAGTACCTAGCACTAGTTACCTGGCATATTTGGACTTATTTAAATATGAAATCTCGGCTAATAAGTAATTATACTAAGGAAATAATTATTTTGGTAGTGATGGACTGTTATTAATTGCGCTCATTACGAAAATTGGGTCGATATTAATTCTGATAAAGGACGTCATTCACCATCCCAGAGGAAGCTGTTCTCACCACTCTTCAAATAGACCATTTACGACTTTTTTTTATTTCAATTTGATTTCAATACATTTCTACACATAAATTAGTTGTATTAGTTATCTTAAAGGCTTACCTTTTATGATGTTAGGTGAATTTGGAGGATATAAACGGCGCTGTAGAGGCTGGCGGCATTTTTCGTACACAAACATGGACCGCTTTTAAAAAGAACAATACAATTCTGCATGTGCTGTTCTGTATGGAGTATATCGTATAACAAATATTATTCCTTTGCAGATTTATACATTTTATGTCCAACCAAATCAATTTTCTTTCTTTTGGTTTCAAAAATAGTTGCCGGACGAAATTTCCCCATGTTCCAATAACGATGGCTGTCCACGGGTAATGTGAACCTCGTGGAGAACTGAAGTTGTTCCTGGAAATGAAATGGAAGGATGATTTACTAAGTTGATATTGTGTTCTCCTCTATCTCTCTCTTGTGTGTGGTTTTTTACGGGAATTAGCCAACCCGGGCACCGGTCAAACGACCCACAACGGAGCCTGGGGGGCGAAAAAAAACTTTATTTTTATGAGATTCTGTCTGTTCGTCCATCTTGTGCGGGCAATCAACATGGTAGGTAGTGAGCCGGTCGAGTCTCTGTTGTTTTGACGCTTTTTTGTTTTAATGCCCCAATTTAAAAGAGTGACTTACAGTAGATGAATTCACCATTTGGGGGTAAGGGTGGGGGGAGTGAGGGTGGGGGATGGGGGTTGGCGGGGTGATGGTGGAGGGTGGGGGATGAGGGGTGTGGTAATGGAGAAGGTTTAGGTGAGGGAATTTAGTGGACAAAGACTTGAGAATCCAACAGACATATACACAAGATAGTCATACACACACATACATGGCAGTCATATGCACAAGACAGTCATGCACACACATACATGGCAGTCATATACACAAGATAGTCATACACACACATACATGGCAGTCATATGCACAAGACAGTCATACACACACATACATGGCAGTCATATGCACAAGACAGTCATACACGCACACACACACCCGAGAGTCATGTACACAAGAAGACAAGTCATACACGCCCACATAGCTTGAATGTTGTACGGAGTGCCCCATTATATCTATGTTAATAAACGTCTACTTTTGGAGGTTGACTGCGTAAATATATGAATTATTAAAGAAAAACAGGAAAAACAGCTAATGTAACATAAATAGACCTTCCAAAAAGTCGATAGTAATTCCCCTGCCTGTGACACGACGAAGTAAGTACCTCTATCTAGCTCCTCCAGTCCTAGATCGAGGCAAGGCCAAGCCAGTTCATCACTTATTAACTAAACTCTCGGGTAGGTGTAGGTTAGGTAGGGTAGGACATCCCGTCTATAACCCCCACCCATCATCCTCTCACCCATCCTGGGAGGTGGGGAATGGTACCATCCGTCAGCCAACAACAGAAGGTACCAAGAACCACTGACTGGGAAGGGTGAGAGGATGAAGGGGTGGGTGTAGTGGGTGGTGTGCTAAAAAAATAAAAAATATATATAAAAAAAATAAAAAATAAAAAATAAAAAAAAATAAAAAAAAATAAATAAATAAAAAAAATAAAAATAAAAAAATAAAAAAACGAAAAAAAAGTGTAGTGGGTCGTTGCGTTGGGTCGTTGGGTTCGTTGCGTTGGGTCGTTGGGTTCGTTGCGGTGGGTCGTTGGGTTCGTTGCGTTGGGTCGTTGGGTTCGTTGCGTTGGGTCGTTGGGTTCGTTGCGGTGGGTCGTTGGGTTCGTTGCGTTGGGTCGTTGGGTTCGTTGCGTTGCGGTGGGTCGTTGGAGTTCGTTGCGTTGCGGTGGGTCGTTAAGGTTCGTTGCGTTACGCGGTGGGTCATTGGGTTCGTTGCGTTGGGTCATTGGGTTCGTTGCGTTGGGTCGTTGGGAACCGTTGCGGTGGGTTTTTCGTTGCGTTGCGTTGGGTCGTTGGGTTCGTTGCGTTGCGTTGGGTCGTTGGGTTCGTTGCGGTGGGTCGTTGGGTCGTTGGGTTCGTTGCGTTGCGGTGGGTCGTTGGGTTCGTTGCGTTGCGTTGGGTCGTTGGGTTCGTTGCGTTGGGTCGTTGCGTTGGGTCGTTGGGTTCGTTGCGTTGCGGTGGGTCGTTGGGTTCGTTGCGTTGCGGTGGGTCGTTGGGTTCGTTGCGTTGCGGTGGGTCGTTCGATTCTTTTGGTGTTTTTTTTAACTTAAATGATTAATATAATTGAGAATAATAATTAGAACATTTATAATTACTGTAATTCCTGGTCATTTGTCAACAACATCAGAATTCAGACAGCACAAATGATACGTCATAAAATAGGGTAGTGTTGGGTAGGGTGGTGTAGGGTGGTGTATTGGGGGTGTAGGACATCCCGACTATAACCACCCACCCACACCCATCATCCTCTCACCCATCCTGGGAGGTACCAAGAACCACCGACTGGGAAGGGTGAGAGGATGAAGGGGTGGGTGGGGTGAGAGGGATGATGGGGAGTGGGGGATGAGGAGAGGGAATCCACATCCTTCCCAGGGTGTAGTATGGGGTATGGTGGTGTAGTATGGGGTATGGTGGTGTAGGGTGGTGTACGGTAAGGTATCAGGACCCACCGACTGGGAAGTGTGTGTGTAGGGTGGTGTAGTGGGTGGTGTAGTGTGGGGTATGGTGGTGTAGTGAGGGTGTAGTGGGTGGTGTAGTATGGGGTATGGTGGTGTAGGGTGGTGTACGGTAAGGTATCAGGACCCACCGACTGGGAAGTGTGTGTGTAGGGTGGTGTAGTGGGTGGTGTAGTGTTGGGTATGGTGGTGTAGTGGGGGTGTAGTGGGTGGTGTAGTATGGGGTATGGTGGTGTAGGGTGGTGTACGGTAAGGTATCAGGACCCACCGACTGGGAAGTGTGTGTGTAGGGTGGTGTAGTGTGGGGTATGGTGGTGTAGTGAGGGTGTAGTGGGTAGTGTAGTATGGGGTATGGTGGTGTAGGGGTGGTGTGCAGTAGATTATCAGGACCACCGACTTGGAAATGTGTGTGTAGGGTGGTGTAGTGGCTGGTGTGAGTGTGGGGGTGTGTGGTGGTGTGAGTGAGGGTGTGAGTGGGGAATGTGCAGTATATAGAGGGTATGGTGGTGTATGGTGAGTTGTACGGTAAAGGTATCAGGACCCACCGACTAGAGGTATTAATGTGTAGCCAAGGGTGGTGTAGTGGGTGGTGTAGTGTGGGGTATGGTGGTGTAGTGAGGGTGTAGTGGGTCGTGTAGCATGGGGTATGGTGGTGTAGGGTGGTGTACGGTAAGGTATCAGGACCCACCGACTTGGAAGTGTGTGTGTAGGGTGGTGTAGTGGGTGGTGTAATGTGGGGTATGGTGGTGTAGTGAGGGTGTAGTGGGTCGTGTAGTATGGGGTATGGTGGTGTAGGGTGGTGTACGGTAAGGTATCAGGACCCACCGACTGGGAAGTGTGTGTGTAGGGTGGTGTAGTGTGGGGTATGGTGGTGTAGTGGGGGTGTAGTGGGTAGTGTAGTATGGGGTATGGTGGTGTAGGGTGGTGTACGGTAAGGTATCAGGACCCACCGACTGGGAAGGGTGTGGAATCCCCCCATCCCCCATCCACACCCATCCTGGGAGGTGGAGAATGGCACCATCCGGTAGTTGGCAACGGAAGGTATCAGGACCCACCTACTGGGAAGGGTGTGGAATCCCCCCATCCCCCATCCACACCCATCCTGGGAGGTGGAGAATGGCACCATCCGGTAGTTGGCAACGGAAGGCATCAGGACCCTCCGACTGGGAAGGGTGTGGAATCCCCCCATCCCCCATCCACACCCATCCTGGGAGGTGGAGAATGGCACCATCCGGTAGTTGGCAACGGAAGGCATCAGGACCCTCCGACTGGGAAGGGTGTGGAATCCCCCCATCCCCCATCTATCTGTGTCTGACTGTTTCTGCCAGTCTGTCTCACAATATCGATCTGTCTGTCTTTCTGATTTTCTGCCTCTGTTTTTCTGTCTGTCTGTCTCTTTCGTCTATATGTTAGTCTATGTCGCCGTCTCTGTTTCTGTCTGTCCCTCTATTTCTCCGTCTGTCTGTCTGTCAGTTGTCTGCTTGTGTCTGCGACAAACAGACAGACAGGCAGACAGAAAGAAACGGACACAGAGACCAACAGACAGACAGAGATTCCTACAAGTTGTTATTATTTCTTCTTTTACCAAAGTGTTCCTGTTGCTTAACAACTCAATCAGATACGTTATGGTTACGTGGTGAGTCAAGGGACAGTTGTCTATTTCAGTTTGGGTGACAGCGGTCGAGCCTGAGAAGAGCGCCGGACCTTCTTATTTTCGGCGATTCCTTCTTTATCTTGAGTTATTAGCCAAGATTGTCTGTCTCTCCCTGTCTGCCTCTGACTGTCTGTCTGTCTCCGCTCGTCTGTTTGTCTGTCTGTATGTCTTTTTCTGTCTGTGTCTTTCGGTGTGTTTGTCCGTTTGTCTGACGGTTTCTGTCTGTTTCTGTGTGTCTGTCTGTTTAATGTCTGTCTGTCTGTGTCCGTCCGTCTGTCTGTTTTTCTAACTGTCTCTGTTTGTCTGTCTGTCTACAAATCCTCCCTAAGGAATCCTATCCTATAAATCAACATACCCGACCACCGCCCCCCCACCCCCCGCCCCCCAACAAAAAATAAATAAATAATTAACAAAACAAAAATAAATAAATTAATTAATAAATAAAAAAATAAAAAATAAAATAAAATAATAAATAAATACAATGAGATAAAATACCAACCAACCTCCAAACACAGCAACACCCCCCCCCCAGACAAAGCCGCACAGAAATACTTACAATTCTCTATACCCAACCTCAGCGACAACCCTCTCAATAAAAACAACCTAACTCAACAACTCCTTTCAACAAAAAACAGACAGACAGATAGAGAGACAGAACAGACAGCCAGTGACCGACACAGTGGAAAGACAGAGAGGCTGAGACAGAGAGGCTGAGACAGAACGAGACAAACACAGACACAGACAGACAGTGACAGACATTGTAAAAATAGACTGGCAGACAGAGACAGACTGACGGACAGACAAACAGAGATACAAAGACAGACAGAGACTGAGAGACAGACGGACAGAGACAGTTAGACAAACTAACTCTACCAAAGCACCAATCACCTACTGTCGGCTTTTGTGAAGGTGGTTTTGTTGTTTTTCTTTAATAATTCATATATTTTCGTAGTTTTTCTCAGGATTTGTATGAATTTATACTCCAATAGCAGAGTTACAATTGTATTGAAGCTGTGTGTGGCCCTTTTACAGCCAATCTTGGCTACTAACTCAAGATACACTTGTGTGTGCGTGTTTGACGGTCGTGTGTATGAGTGTCGTGAATCATGAAGACATTTTGCAAGAACCTTTACCAAAACACATACAAAAGAATACCAAACAGTTATAAACAACAGCGAAACGGTAACTCTGCTATTTGAGTTTAAAATCACGTTAAGAACTGCGAAAATAAATCAATTATTGAAGAAAAACTGCAAAAATACCACATGTAACATAAATACAACTTCTGGAATGTTGATTAATGTCCCCCTGGCGGTGGCCTGGCGAACTAGGTGCCGGGGGGTCACAGCTTCCATGGTAAACACTTTAAATATTATGAGTGTCTCTCACCCACAATGGAGAGGCCTACACTATTTTCTCTCACCACCGCTGTCTACACCTACACTATGGTTACTCACACGAGCCAGAAGCACCGGACATGGAGTAGAAAAATTGTCCTCGTTGCAGATGGTGACGTCATCGTGTGGGTAGCAACGGACCCTAGTGTTATGGTGAAGTAATGGTGAGGTGATGGTGATAGTAAAAGAGATGGTGAAGTTCTTGGGAAGGCCACAGTGAGGTAACGATGAGAATGGTGATATTATGGTGAAATGATGGTGAGGTGACTGGAGGAACTATTCACTAGAGGACCGATGCTGGTGAAGGGTTACTGGTGCACCACTGAAGTATGAATGAAGAAGTAATGATAAAAAAGATAGCTAAAAGGAATGATGGTGAGATATAAGAGAAGAGGTGATGGTGAGTTTTAATGGTGATGGTGAGCGTAATGGTCCGGGTTTACAAGCTTTTACATATACGTGAACGCTTTAAGATTATAACACACACACACACACACACACACACACACACACACACACAAACACCATTTTTATCCTTCATATCCCGAGAAAATTTACTCAACTAAAATAAATAACTATGACCTGGAACCTGGACCACTATGTTATGCTGTAAAAATAAACTCCTAACTAGACCCCCACAAGGTACCATGTCTTATGGTCCTGTCCAGCAGTCACTTATCTTATTATCTTACCCAAATTTGAATATTTTACTCTTATTACTTTTTTTTTTCTTATCTTCTCTTATCTTCGGTGTTTATCTGTGTTTTCTTTGTTTAAAGGATTTTATGTTTATTATTTTATGCTTATCTACTGATGCCAAGTTACCACCAGTCTCTCAGTGAAGTAATGCCTTTTCCCGTTTACCCTTCCTCCCGCACACCAACACTCCCTCACATCAATTCTTCACCCACAACACTGCCCACACAATAACACTCCCACACACACCCCCTACACACTCACGACACTTGTCATCAAATATCGCCTCTTCTTCTCTCAATACACATTAGACCGACTTGTTGCCAGCCCCACATAATAATATACCATTGTCCTTCACTCCACCTATCACGTACGTCTGGGTGATAAGAATATATGTGGATAAATACACGTAAATATTAGTGACAGCGACGAATATATTCTCATACATATTAGAACAATGTTTTTCAAACGTTTTTTACTGCGACCCACAGCCAGAACAACAATTTGAATTGCGACCCATTAAACCTAAGTGTAATGATATGAAATGAGCTCAGGTTAGATTACGGGGGAAAAAACTACGATTACGAGTTTGCGTATGATGACTTAAGACACTGAGAACGATGACTAAGGTGTTGCGTATGATGACTTAAGACACTGAGAACGATGACTAAGGTGTTGCGTATGATGACTTAAGACACTGAGAACGATGACTAAGGTGTTGGGTATGATGACTTAAGACACTGAGAACGATGACTGAGGTGTTGGGTATGATGACTTAAGACACTGAGAACGATGACTGAGGTGTTGCGTATGATGACTTAAGACACTGAGAACGATGACTAAGGTGTTGCGTATGATGACTTAAGACACTGAGAACGATGACTAAGGTGTTGGGTATGATGACTTAAGACACTGAGAACGATGACTAAGGTGTTGGGTATGATGACTTAAGACACTGAGAACGATGACTGAGGTGTTGCGTATGATGACTTAAGACACTGAGAACGATGACTAAGACACTGTGAACGATGACTAAGGTGTTGAGTATGATGACTTAAGACACTGAGAACGATGACTAAGGTGTTGAGTATGATGACTTAAGACAGTGAGAACGATGACTGAGGTGTTGCGTATGATGACTTAAGACACTGAGAACGATGACTAAGGTGTTGCGTATGATGACTTAAGACACTGAGAACGATGACTAAGGTGTTGGGTATGATGACTTAAGACACTGAGAACGATGACTAAGGTGTTGGGTATGATGACTTAAGACACTGAGAACGATGACTAAGGTGTTGAGTATGATGACTTAAGACACTGAGAACGATGACTAAGGTGTTGAGTATGATGACTTAAGACACTGAGAACGATGACTAAGGTGTTGGGTATGATGACTTA
>NW_024711589.1:0-14211 GCF_018991925.1 Homarus americanus | reverse complement strand
AATATTGTTATAAAGTGCTAAATCGACCCTCAATTGACTTTGACAGTCGCCCACTCGGTGTGTGGCGATTCTCGGATTATTTCGTATAATATTGTTATAAAGTACTAAATCGACCCTCAATTGACTTTGACAGTCTCCTACTCGGTGTGTGGCGATTCTCGGATTATTTGGTAAAATATTGTTATAAAGTACTAAATCGACCCTCAATTGACTTTGACAGTCTCCCACTGGGTGTGTGGCGATTCTCGGATTATTTCGTATAATATTGTTATAAAATACTAAATCGACCCTCAATTGACTTTCACAGTCTCCCACAGGGTGTGTGGCGATTCTCGGATTATTTCGTATATTATTGTTATAAAGTACTAAATCGACCCTCAATTGACTTTGACAGTCTCCCACTCAGTGTGTGGCGATTCCCGGATTATTTCGTATATTATTGTTATAAAGTACTAAATCGACCCTCAATTGACTTTGACAGTCTCACACAGGGTGTGTGGCGATTCTCGGATTATTTTGTATAATATTGTTCTTATGTACTAAATCGACCCTCAATTGACTTCGACAGTCTCCCACGCGGTGTGTGGCGATTCTCGGATTACTTCGTATAATATTGTTATAAAGTACTAAACCGACCCTCAATTGACTTTGAAAGTCTCCCAGTCGTTGTGTGGCGATTCTCGAATTATTTCGCATAATATTGTTCTTAAGTACTAAATCGACCCTCAATTGACTTTGAGAGTCTCCCACTCGGTGTGTGGCGATTGTCGGATTATTTCGTATAATATTGTTATAAAGTACTAAATCGACCCTCAATTGACTTTGACAGTCTCCCATTCGCTATGTGGCGATTCTCGGATTACTTGGTAAAATATTGTTATAAACTACTAAATCGACCCTCAATTGACTTTGAAAGTCTCCCACTGGGTGTGTGGCGATTCTCGGATTATTTGGTATAATATTGTTATAAAGTACTAAATCGACCCTCAATTGACTTTGACAGTCTCCCATTCGCTATGTGGCGATTCTCAGATTACTTGGTAAAATATTGTTTTAAAGTACTAAATCGACCCTCAATTGACTTTGACAGTCTCCCACTGAGTGTGTGGCGATTCTCGGATTATTTCGTATAATATTGTTATAAAGTACTAAATCGACCCTCAATTGACTTTGACAGTCTCCCACTCGGTGTGTGGCGATTCTCGGATTATTTTGTTATAATATTGTTATAAACTACTAAATCGACCCTCAATTGACTTTGAAAGTCTCCCACTCGCTATGTCGCGATTCTCGGATTACTTGGTAAAATATTGTTATAAAGTACTAAATCGACCCTCAATTGACTTTGACAGTCTCCCACTGAGTGTGTGGCGATTCTCGGATTATTCCGTATAATATTGTTATAAAGTATTAATTGACCCTCAATTGATTTTGACAGTCTCCCACTGGATGTTGCGATTTCCGGATTATTTCGTATAATATTGTTATAAAGTACTAAATCGACCCAAAAATGACTTTGACAGTCTCCCACTCGATGTGTGGCGATTCTCGGATTATTTGGTAAAATATTGTTATAAATTACTAAATCGACCCTCAATTGACTTTGGCAGTCTCCCACTGGGTGTTGGCGATTCTCGGATTATTTCGTATAATATTGTTATAAAGTACTAAATTGACCCTCAATTGAGTTTGACAGTCTCCCACTGGGTGTGTGGCGATTCTCGGATTATTTCGTATAATATTGTTTTAAAGTACTAAATCGACCCTCAATTGACTATGACAGTCTGCCACAGGGTGTGTGGCGATTCTTGGATTATTTCGTATAATATTGTTATAAAGTACTAAAACGACCCTCAATTGACTTTGACAGTCTCCCACTCGTTGTGTGGCGATTCTCGGATTATTTGGTAAAATATTGTTATAAAGTACTAAATCGACCCTCAATTGACTTTGACAGTCTCCCACTGGGTGTGTGGCGATTCTCGGATTATTTGGTAAAATATTGTTATAAAGTACTAAATCGACCCTCAATTGACTTTGGCAGTCTCCCACTCGGTGTGTGGCGATTCTCGGATTATTTGGTAAAATATTGTTATAAAGTACTAAATCGATCCTCAATTGACTTTGACAGTCTCCCACTGGGTGTGTGGCGATTCTCGGATTATTTCGTATAATATTGTTATAAAGTACTAAATCGACCCTCAATTGACTTTGAGAGTCTCCCACTCGGTGTGTAGCGATTCTCGGATTTTTTGGTAAAATATTGCTCTAGTACCAAATCGACCACTGATTTTTAAGAGTCTCCTCCGTGGCGATTCTCGACCACTTGGTAAAAATATTGTTATAAAGTACCAAATCGACCCCTCGACTTTGAAAGTCTTCCCAGTCGCTGTAAAGGATTCCTGCATTATTTCTGTATAATATTGCTCTATGAGACTAAATCGACCACCGATTCTCAGAAGCTCCCCACTGGGTGTGTGGCGATTCTCGGATTATTTTGTATAATATTGTTCTTAAGTACTAAATCGACCCTCAATTGACTTTGAGAGTCTCCCACTCGGTGTGTGGCGATTCTCGGATCACTTGGTATAATATTGTTATAAAGTACTAAATCGACCCTCATTTGACTTTGAAAGTCTCCCAGTCGTTGTGTGGCGATTCTCGTATAATTTCGTATAATGTTGTTCTTAAGGACTAAATCGACCCTCAATTGAATTTGAGAGTCTCCCACTCGGTGTGTGGCGATTCTCGGATCACTTGGTAAAATATTGTTATAAAGTACTAAATCGACCCTCATTTGACTTTGAAAGTCTCCCACTGGGTGTGTGGCGATTCTCGCATTATTTCGTATAATGTTGTTCTTAAGGACTAAATCGACCCTCATTTGACTTTGACTGTCTCCCACTGGTTGTGTGGCGATTCTCGGATTATTTCGTATAATATGGTTATAAAGTACTAAACCGACCCTCAATTGACTTTGACAGTCTCCCACTGGGTGTGTGGCGATTCTCGGATTATTTCGTATAATATTGTTATAAAGTACTTAATCGACCCTCAATTGACTTTCACAGTCTCCCACAGGGTGTGTGGCGATTCTCGGATTATTTGGTATAATATTGTTATAAAGTACTAAATCGACCCTCAATTGACTTCGACAGTCTCCCACGCGGTGTGTGGCGATTCTCGGATTATTTCGTATAATATTGTTATAAAGTACTAAATCGACCCTCAATTGACTTTGAAAGTCTCCCAGTCGTTGTGTGGCGATTCTCGAATTATTTCGCATAATATTGTTCTTAAGTACTAAATCGACCCTCAATTGACTTTGAGAGTCTCCCACTCGGTGTGTGGCGATTCTCGGATTATTTCGTATAATATTGTTATAAAGAACTAAATCGACCCTCAATTGACTTTGACAGTCTCCCATTCGCTATGTGGCGATTCTCGGATTACTTGGTATAATATTGTTATAAACTACTAAATCGACCCTCAATTGACTTTGACATTCTCCCACTAGGTGTGTGGCGATTCTCGGATTATTTGGTATAATATTGTTATAAAGTACTAAATCGACCCTCAATTGACTTTGACAGTCTCCCACTCGGTGTGTGGCGATTCTCGGATTACTTGGTAAAATATTGTTATAAAGTACTAAATCGATCCTCAATTGACTTTGACAGTCTCCCACTGAGTGTGTGGCGATTCTCGGATTATTTCGTATAATATTGTTATAAAGTACTAAATTGACCCTCAATTGACTTTGACAGTCTCCCACTGGGTGTTGCGATTTCCGGATTATTTCGTATAATATTGTTATAAAGTACTAAATTGACCCTCAATTGACTTTGACAGTCTCCCACTCGCTATGTCGCGATTCTCGGATTACTTGGTAAAATATTGTTATAAAGTACTAAATCGACCCTCAATTGACTTTGACAGTCTCCCACTGAGTGTGTGGCGATTCTCGGATTATTTCGTATAATATTGTTATAAAGTACTAAATTGACCCTCAATTGATTTTGACAGTCTCCCACTGGATGTTGCGATTTCCGGATTATTTTGTATAATATTGTTATAAAGTACTAAATCGACCCAAAAATGACTTTGACAGTCTCCCACTCGATGTGTGGCGATTCTCGGATTATTTGGTAAAATATTGTTATAAATTACTAAATCGACCCTCAATTGACTTTGGCAGTCTCCCACTGGGTGTGTGGCGATTCTCGGATTATTTCGTATAATATTGTTATAAAGTACTAAATTGACCCTCAATTGAGTTTGACTGTCTCCCACTGGGTGTGTGGCGATTCTCGGATTATTTCGTATAATATTGTTTTAAAGTACTAAATCGACCAATCGATTATGATATTCGTTACAGGTGTGGCGATTCTGATTATTTCGTGTATAATATTGTTATAAAGTACTCAAATCGACCTCAATTGACGACTCTGACAGTCTCCACCTGTTGTGTGGCGATTCTCGGATTATTTAGTATAATATTGTTATAAAGTACTAAATCGACCTTCAATTGACTTTGACAGTCTCCCACTGGGTGTTTGGCGATTCTCGGATTATTTTGTATAATATTATAAAGTACTAAATCGACCTCAATTGATTTTTAGTAGTCTCCCAATTTGTGTGTGTGGCGATTCTCGGATTATTTGGTAAAATATTGTTATAAAGTACTAAATCGACCCTCAATTGACTTTGACAGTCTCCCACTGGGTGTGTGGCGATTCTCGGATTATTTCGTATAATATTGTTATAAAGTACTAAATCGACCTTCAATTGACTTTGAGAGTCTCCCACTCGGTGTGTAGCGATTCTCGAATTTTTTGGTAAAATATTGTTCTTAGGTACTAAATCGACCCTCAATTGACTTGGAGAGTCTCCCACTCGGTGTGTGGCGATTCTCGGATCACTTGGTAAAATATTGTTATAAAGTACTAAATCGACCCTCATTTGACTTTGAAAGTCTCCCAGTCGTTGTGTGGCGATTCTCGTATTATTTCGTATAATATTGTTCTTAAGACTAAATCGACCCTCAATTGACTTTGACAGTCTCCCACTCAGTGTGTGGCGATTCTCGGATTATTTCGTATAATATGGTTATAAAGTACTAAACCGACCCTCAATTGACTTTGACAGTCTCCCACTCATTGTGTGGCGATTCTCGGATTATTTCGTATAATATTGTTATAAAGTACTAAACCGACCCTTAATTGACTTTGCCAGTCTCCCACTGGGTGTGTGGCGATTCTCGGACTATTTCGTATAATATTGTTATAAATTACTAAATCGACCCTCAATTGACTTTGACAGTCTCCCACAGGGTGTGTGGCGATTCTCGTATTATTTCGTATAATATTGTTCTTAAGTACTAAATCGACCCTCAATTGACTTTGACAGTCTCCCCACTGCGTGTGGCTATTCTGGATTATTTTACAATATTGTTATAAAGTACTCAAACTGACCCTTAATTTGTTCTCACAGTCTCCCACTGGTTGTGTGGCGATTTCGGATTATTTGGTATAATATATTGTTATAAAGTACTAAATCGACCTCAATTGACTTCTTGGATAGTTCCCATTCACAAGTGTGGCGATTCTCGGATTATTTCGTATAATATTGTTATAAAGTACTAAATCGACCCTCAATTGACTTTGACAGTCTCCCACTGGTTGTGTGGCGATTCTCGAATTATTTCGTATAATATTGTTATAAAGTACTAAATTGACACTCAATTGACTTTGACAGTCTCCCACTCGTTGTGTGGCGATTCTCGGATTATTTGGTAAAATATTGTTATAAAGTACTAAATCGACCCTCAATTGACTTTGACAGTCTCCCACTGGGTGTGTGGCGATTCTCGGATTATTTCGTATAATATTGTTATAAAGTACTAAATCGACCCTCAATTGACTTTGATAGTCTCCCACAGGGTGTGTGGCGATTCTCGGATTATTTCGTATATATTGTTGTAAAGTACTAAATTGACCCTCAATTGACTTTGACAGTCTCCCACTGGATGTGTGGCGTTTCTCGGATTATTTGGTATAATATTGTTATAAAGTACTAAATTGACCCTCAATTGACTTTGACAGTCTCCCACTCGGTGTGTGGCGATTCTCGGATTACTTCGAATAATATTGTTATAAAGTACTAAACCGACCCTCAATTGACTTTAAAGTCTCCCAGTCGTTGTGTGGCGATTCTCGAATTATTTCGTATAATATTGTTCTTAAGTACTAAATCGACCCTCAATTGACTTTGACAGTTTTCCACTCGGTGTGTGGCGATTCTCGGATTATTTGGTAAAATATTGTTATAAAGTACTAAATCGACCCTCAATTGACTTTGACAGTCTCCCACTGGGTGTGTGGCGATTCTCGGATTATTTGGTAAAATATTGTTATAAAGTACTAAATCGACCCTCAATTGACTTTGGCAGTCTCCCACTGGGTGTGTGGCGATTCTCGGATTATTTCGTATAATATTGTTATAAAGTACTAAATCGACCCTCAATGGACTTTGAAAGTCTCCCACTCGGTGTGTAGCGATTTTCGGATTATTTCGTAAAATATTGTTATGAAGTACTAAATTGACCCTCAATTGACTTTGAGAGTCTGCCACTGGGTGTGTGGCGATTCTCTGATTATTTCGTATAATATTGTTATAAAGTACTAAACCGACCCTTAATTGACTTTGCCAGTCTCCCACTGGTTGTGTGGCGATTCTCGGACTATTTCGTATAATATTGTTATAAAGTACTAAATCGACCCTCAATTGACTATGATAGTCTCCCACAGGGTGTGTGGCGATTCTCTGACTATTTGGTATAATATTGTTATAAAGTACTAAATCGACCCTCAATTGACTTTGACAGTCTCCCACTCGGTGTGTGGCGATTCTCTGATTATTTCGTATATAATTGTTATAAAGTACTAAATCGACCCTCAATTGACTTTGACAGTCTCCCACAGGGTGTGTGGCGATTCTCGGATTATTTTGTATAATATTTTTATAAACTACTAAATCGACCCTCAATTGACTATGACAGTCTCCCACTGGGTGTGTGGCGATTCTCGGACTATTTCGTATAGTATTGTTATAAAGTACTAAATCGACCCTCAATTGACTTTGACAGTCTCCCACTGGGTGTGTGGCGATTCTCGGATTATTTGGTATAATATTGTTATAAAGTACTAAATCGACCCTCAATTGACTTTGAGAGTTTCCCACTCGTTGTGTGGCGATTCTCGGATTATTTCGTATAATATGGTTATAAAGTACTAAACCGACCCTCAATTGACTTTGACAGTCTCCCACTGGGTGTGTGGCGATTCTCGGAATATTTCGTATAATATTGTTATAAAGTACTAAACCGACCCTTAATTGACTTTGCCAGTCTCCCACTGGGTGGGTGGCGATTCTCGGACTATTTCGTATAATATTGTTATAAAGTACTAAATCGACCCTCAATTGATTTTGACAGTCTCCCACTCAGTGTGTGGCGATTCCCGGATTATTTCGTATATTATTGTTATAAAGTACTAAATCGACCCTCAATTGACTTTGACAGTCTCCCACAGGGTGTGTGGCGATTCTCGGATTATTTTGTATAATATTGTTCTTAAGTACTAAATCGACCCTCAATTGACTTTGAGAGTCTCCCACGCGGTGTGTGGCGATTCTCGGATTACTTCGTATAATATTGTTATAAAGTACTAAACCGACCCTCAATTGACTTTGAAAGTCTCCCAGTCGTTGTGTGGCGATTCTCGAATTATTTCGTATAATATTGTTCTTAAGTACTAAATCGACCCTCAATTGACTTTGACAGTCTCCCATTCGCTATGTGGCGATTCTCGGATTACTTGGTAAAATATTGTTATAAACTACTAAATCGACCCTCAATTGACTTTGACAGTCTCCCACTAGGTGTGTGGCGATTCTCGGATTATTTGGTATAATATTGTTATAAAGTACTAAATCGACCCTCAATTGACTTTGACAGTCTCCCACTCGCTATGTCGCGATTCTCGGATTACTTGGTAAAATATTGTTATAAAGTACTAAATCGACCCTCAATTGACTTTGACAGTCTCCCACTGAGTGTGTGGCGATTCTCGGATTATTTCGTATAATATTGTTATAAAGTACTAAATTGACCCTCAATTGACTGTGAGAGTCTCCCACTGGGTGTTGCGATTTCCGGATTATTTCGTATAATATTGTTATAAACTACTAAATCGACCCAAAAATGACTTTGACAGTCTCACACTCGGTGTGTGGCGATTCTCGGATTATTTGGTAAATTATTGTTATAAATTACTAAATCGACCCTCAATTGACTTTGGCAGTCTCCCACTGGGTGTGTAGCGATTCTCGGATTATTTCGTATAATATTGTTATAAAGTACTAAATTGACCCTCAATTGAGTTTGACAGTCTGCCACAGGGTGTGTGGCGATTCTCGGATTATTTTGTATAATATTGTTCTTAAGTACTAAATCGACCCTCAATTGACTTCGAAAGTGTCCCACGCGGTGTGTGGCGATTCTCGGATTACTTCGTATAATATTGTTATAAAGTACTAAATCGACCCTCAATTGACTTTGAGAGTCTCCCACTCGGTGTGTGGCGATTCTCGGATTATTTGGTAAAATATTGTTCTTAAGTACTAAATCGACCCTCAATTGACTTTGAGAGTCTCCCACTCGGTGTGTGGCGATTCTCGGATCACTTGGTAAAATATTGTTATAAAGTACTAAATCGACCCTCATTTGACTTTGAAAGTCTCCCAGTCGTTGTGTGGCAATTCTCGTATTATTTCGTATAATGTTGTTCTTAAGGACTAAATCGACCCTCAATTGATTTTGACAGTCTCCCACTCGGTTTGTGGCGATTCTCGGATTATTTCGTATAATATGGTTATAAAGTATTAAACCGACCCTCAATTGACTTTGACAGTCTCCCACTGGGTGTGTGGCTATTCTCGGATTATTTCGTATCATATTGTTATAAAGTACAAAACCGACCCTTAATTGACTTTGCCAGTCTCCCACTGGGTGTGTGGCGATTCTCGGACTATTTCGTATAATATTGTTATAAATTACTAAATCGACCCTCAATTGACTTTGACAGTCTCCCACTCAAGGTGTGGCGATTCTCTGATTTTTTCGTATAATATTGTTCTTAAGTACTAAATCGACCCTCAATTGACTTTGACAGTCTCCCACTCGGTGTGTGGCGATTCTCGGATTATTTGGTAAAATATTGTTATAAAGTACAAAATCGACCCTCAATTGACTTTGAGAGTCTCCCACTGGCTGTGTGGCGATTCTCGGATTATTTCGTATAATATTGTTATAAAGTACTAAATCGACCCTCAATTGACTTTGAAAGTCTCCCAGAGGGTGTGTGGCGATTCTCGGATTATTTCGTATATATTGTTGTAAAGTACTAAATTGACCCTCAATTGACTTTGACAGTCTCCCAGTGGTTGTGTGGCGATTCTCGGATTATTTTGTATAATATTGTTATAAAGTACTAAATTGACCCTCAATTGACTTTGACAGTCTCCCACTCGGTGTGTGGCGATTCTCGGATTATTTGGTAAAATATTGTTATATAGTACTAAATCGACCCTCAATTGACTTTGACAGTCTCCCACTGGGTGTGTGGCGATTCTCGGATTATTTCGTATAATAGTATGCTCAATCGACCAATTGACTTTTTGTGTGACAGTCTCCTACAGGGTGTAAGGATTCTTGATTATTTCATAATATTGTTCATATAAATACAAATTGACCCTCAATTGACTTCGAGAGTCTCTACTCGTTGTGTGACAGATTTCGGTTTATCATAATATAGTTATAGTTAATTAAACCGACCTCAATTGACTTTTGAGAGTCTCCCCACTCGTTGTGTGGCGATTCAGTTTACTTCTGTATAATATTGTTATAGTGCTAAACTAATCAATTAATTTTAAAAGTTCCAGTCGTTGTGTGTGGCGATTCTCTCGAATTATTCAGTATAATATTACCCAGTACTAAATCGACCCTCAATTGACTTTTTGAGAGTCTCCCCTACTGCGTGTGTGGCGATTCTCGGATTATTCATAATATTGTTATAAAGTACCAATCGACCCTCAATTGACTTTAAAGTTCCCCACTCGTGTGGCGATTCTCGGATTATTTGGTAAAATATTGTTATAAAGTAGTAAATCGACCCTCAATTGACTTTGACAGTCTCCCACTGGGTGTGTGGCGATTCTCGGATTATTTCGTATAATATTGTTATAAAGTACTAAATCGACCCTCAATTTACTTTGAGAGTCTCCCACTCGGTGTGTAGCGATTCTCGAATTTTTTGGTAAAATATTGTTCTTAAGTACTAAATCGACCCTCAATTGACTTTGAGAGTCTCCCACTCGGTGTGTGGCGATTCTCGGATCACTTGGTAAAATATTGTTATAAAGTACTAAATCGACCCTCATTTGACTTTGAAAGTCTCCCAGTCGTTGTGTGGCGATTCTCGTATTATTTCGTATAATATTGTTCTTAAGTACTAAATCGACCCTCAATTGACTTTTACAGTGTCCCACTCGGTGTGTGGCGATTCTTCGATTATTTCGTATATTATTGTTATAAAGTACTAAATCGACCCTCAATTGACTTTGACAGTCTCCCACTCGGTGTGTAGCGATTCTCGGATTATTTGGTATAATATTGTTATAAAGTACTAAATTGACCCTCAATTGACTTTGACAATATCCCTCTGGGTGTGTCGCGATTGTCGGATTATTTCGTATAATATTGTTCTTAAGTACTAAATCGACCCTCAATTGACTTTGACAGTCTCCCACTCGGTGTGTGGCGATTCTCGGATTATTTTGTTATAATATTGTTATAAAGTACTAAATCGACCCTCAATTGACTTTGACAGTCTCCCACTCGCTATGTCGCGATTCTCGGATTACTTGGTAAAATATTGTTATAAAGTACTAAATCGACCCTCAATTGACTTTGACAGTCTCCCACTGAGTGTGGGGCGATTCTCGGATTATTTCGTATAATATTGTTATAAAGTACTAAATTGACCCTCAATTGATTTTGACAGTCTCCCACTGGATGTTCGATTTCCGGATTATTTTGTATAATATTGTTATAAAGTACTAAATCGACCCAAAAATGACTTTGACAGTCTCCCACTCGATGTGTGGCGATTCTCGGATTATTTGGTAAAATATTGTTATAAAGTACTAAATCGACCCTCAATTGACTTTGACAGTCTCCCACTGGGTATGTGGCGATTCTCGGATTATTTCGTATAATATTGTTATAAAGTACTAAATCGACCCTCAATTGACTTTGAGAGTCTCCCACTGGCTGTGTGGCGATTCTCGGATTATTTCGTATAATATTGTTTTAAAGTACTAAATCGACCCTCAATTGACTATGACAGTCTGCCACAGGGTGTGTGGCGATTCTCGGATTATTTCGTATAATATTGTTATAAAGTACTAAATCGACCCTCAATTGACTTTGACAGTCTCCCACTCGTTGTGTGGCGATTCTCGGAATATTTGGTAAAATATTGTTATAAAGTACTAAATCGACCCTCAATTGACTTTGACAGTCTCCCACTGGTTGTGTGGCGATTCTCCGATTATTTGGTAAAATATTGTTATAAAGTACTAAATCGACCCTCAATTGACTTTGGCAGTCTCCCACTCGGTGTGTGGCGATTCTCGGATTATTTGGTAAAATATTGTTATAAAGTACTAAATCGACCCTCAATTGACTTTTGAAGATTCTCGATGATGTATATTATTGCTAAAAGTACTAAATCGACCCTCAATTGACTTTGACAGTCTCCCACTCAGTGTGTGGCGATTCTCGGATTACTTGGTAAAATATTGTTATAAACTACTAAATCGACCCTCAATTGACTTTGACAGTCTCCCACAGGGTGTGTGGCGATTCTCGGATTATTTTGTATAATATTGTTCTTAAGTACTAAATCGACCCTCAATTGACTTTGAGAGTCTCCCACGCGGTGTGTGGCGATTCTCGGATTACTTCGTATAATATTGTTATAAAGTACTAAACCGACCCTCAATTGACTTTGAAAGTCTCCCAGTCGTTGTGTGGCGATTCTCGAATTATATCGTATAATATTGTTCTTAAGTACTAAATCGACCCTCAATTGACTTTGAGAGTCTCCCATTCGCTATGTGGCGATTCTCGGATTACTTGGTAAAATATTGTTATAAACTACTAAATCGACCCTCAATTGACTTTGACAGTCTCCCACTAGGTGTGTGGCGATTCTCGGATTATTTGGTATAATATTGTTATAAAGTACTAAATCGACCCTCAATTGACTTTGACAGTCTCCCACTCGCTATGTCTCGATTCTCGGATTACTTGGTAAAATATTGTTATAAAGTACTAAATCGACCCTCAATTGACTTTGACAGTCTCCCACTGAGTGTGTGGCGATTCTCGAATTATTTCGTATAATATTGTTATAAAGTACTAAATTGACCCTCAATTGACTTTGACAGTCTCCCACTGGGTGTTGCGATTTCCGGATTATTTCGTATAATATTGTTATAAAGTACTAAATCGACCCAAAAATGACTTTGACAGTCTCCCACTCGTTGTGTGGCGATTCTCGGATTATTTGGTAAATTATTGTTATAAATTACTAAATCGACCCTCAATTGACTTTGGCAGTCTCCCACTGGGTGTGTGGCGATTCTCGGATTATTTCGTATAATATTGTTATAAAGTACTAAATTGACCCTCAATTGAGTTTGACAGTCTCCCACTGGGTGTGTGGCGATTCTCGGATTATTTCGTATAATATTGTTTTAAAGTACTAAATCGACACTCAATTGACTATGACAGTCTGCCACGGGGTGTATAATTCGGATGGTTTCAAAATATTGTTCTATACTAAATCGACCAATTGACTTTATATTCTCACCGGTAAAAGATTCTCGGATTATTTCGTATAATATTGTTTTAAAGTACTAAATCGACACTCAATTGACTATGACAGTCTGCCACGGGGTGTGTGGCGATTCTCGGATTATTTTGTATAATATTGTTCTTAAGTACTAAATCGACCCTCAATTGACTTCGACAGTCTTCCACGCGGTGTGTGGCGATTCTCGGATTACTTCGTATAATATTGTTATAAAGTACTAAATCGACCCTCAATTGACTTTGAGAGTGTCCCACTCGGTGTGTGGCGATTCTCGGATTATTTGGTAAAATATTGTTCTTAAGTACTAAATCGACCCTCAATTGACTTTGAGAGTCTCCCAGTCGGTGTGTGGCGATTCTCGGATCACTTGGTAAAATATTGTTATAAAGTACTAAATCGACCCTCATTTGACTTTGAAAGTCTCCCAGTCGTTGTGTGGCGATTCTCGTATTATTTCGTATAATGTTGTTCTTAAGGAATAAATCGACCCTCAATTGATTTTGACAGTCTCCCACTCGGTTTGTGGCGATTCTCGGATTATTTCGTATAATATTGTTATAAAGTATTAAACCGACCCTCAATTGACTTTGCCAGTCTCCCACTGGGTGTGTGGCGATTCTCGGACTATTTCGTATAATATTGTTATAAATTACTAAATCGACCCTCAATTGACTTTGACAGTCTCCCACTCAAGGTGTGGCGATTCTCTGATTTTTTCGTATAATATTGTTCTTAAGTACTAAATCGACCCTCAATTGACTTTGACAGTCTCCCACTCGGTGTGTGGCGATTCTCGGATTATTTGGTAAAATATTGTTATAAAGTACAAAATCGACCCTCAATTGACTTTGAGAGTCTCCCACTGGCTGTGTGGCGATTCTCGGATTATTTCGTATAATATTGTTATAAAGTACTAAATCGACCCTCAATTGACTTTGAAAGTCTCCCAGAGGGTGTGTGGCGATTCTCGGATTATTTCGTATATATTGTTGTAAAGTACTAAATTGACCCTCAATTGACTTTGACAGTCTCCCAGTGGGTGTGTGGCGATTCTCGGATTATTTTGTATAATATTGTTATGAAGTACTAAATTGACCATCAATTGACTTTGACAGTCTCCCACTCGGTGTGTGGCGCTTCTCGGATTATTTGGTAAAATATTGTTATAAAGTACTAAATCGACCCTCAATTGACTTTGACAGTGTCCCAC
>NW_024711588.1:0-6417 GCF_018991925.1 Homarus americanus | reverse complement strand
CCACTGAGTATAACAAAGCCTCGATCGAGATATAACAAAGCCCCATCTATCTTTGAATAACAAAGTCCCTGATCGAGTATAAGAAAAGCCCTGATCAAGTATAACAAAGCCCCCGATCGAATATAACAAAGACCCCTATCGAGAATAACAAAGTCCCTGATCGAGTATAACAAAGCCCCTGATCATGTATAACAAAGGCCCTGATCGAGTATAACAAAGCCCTGGATCAAATATATAACAAAGGCTCCAAATCGAGTATAACAAAGTCCCAGGTCGAGTATAACAAAGGCCCCTAATCGAGTATAATAAAGTTCCCTGATCGAGTATAACAAAGCCCCCTGATCGAGTATAACAATGACCCCCTTATCGAGAATAACAAAGTCCCCTGATCGAGTATAACAAAGCCCCCTGATCAAGTATAACAAAGCCCCCTGATCGAGTATAACAAAGACCCCCTTATCGAGAATAACAAAGTTCCCTGATCAAATATAACAAAGCCCCCTGATCAAGTATAACAAAGGCCCCTGATCGAGTATAACAAAGTCCCCTGGTCGAGTATAACAAAGTTCCCTGATCGAGTATAACAAAGGCCCATGATCGAGTATAACAAAGTCCCATGATCGAGTATAAAAAAGTCCTCTCATCGAATATAACAAAGTCCCCTGATCGAGTATAACAAAGCCCACTGATCGAGTATAACAAAGCACCCCTTATCTTGAATAACAAAGTCCCCTGATCGAGTATAACAAAGCCCCCTGACCAAGTATAACAAAGCCCCCTGATCGAATATAACAAAGACCCCTTTATCGAGAATAACAAAGTCCCCTGGTCGAGTATAACAAAGTCCTTTGATCGAGTATAACAAAGGCCCCTGATCGAGCATAACAAAGTTCCCTGATCGAGTATAACAAAGCCCCTCATCGAGAAAAACAAAGTCCCCCTTATCGAGAATAACAAAGTTCCCTGGATCGAGTATAACAAAGCCCCCCTCATCGAGTATAACAAAGTCCCCCTTATCGAGAATAACAAAGTCCCCTAATCGAGTATAACAAAGCCCCCTGATCAAATATAACAAAGGCTCCAAATCGAGTATAACAAAGTCCCAGGTCGAGTATAACAAAGTCCCCTGATCGTGTATAACAAAGGCCCCTGATCGAGTATAACAAAGGCCCCTGATCAAGTATAACAAAGTCCCCTGATCGAGTATAACAAAGCCCCCTCATCGAGTAAAACAAAGTCCCCTGATCCAGTATAACAATGTCCCCTCACCGAGTATAATAAAGTTCCCTGATCGAGGATAACAAAGCCCCCTCATAGAGTATAACAAAGTCCCATGATCGAGTATAAAAATGTCCCCTCATCGAATATAACAAAGTCTCCTGATCGAGTATAACAAATTCCCCTGATCGAGTAGAACAAAGTCCCCTCATTGAGTATAACAAAGGCCCCTCATCGAGTATAACAAAGTCCCATGATCGAGAATCACAAAGTCCCTCATCGAATATAACAAAGTCCCCTGATCGAGTATAACAAAGTCCCCTGATCGAGTATAACAAGGTCCCCTGTTCGAGTATAACATAGTCCCCTGAACGATTATAACAAAGGCCCCTGATCGAGTATAACAAAGCCCCCTGATCGAATATAACAAAAGCGCCTGAACGAGTATAACAAAGGCCCCTGATCGAGTATAACAAAGTTCCCTGATCGAGTATAACAAAGTCCCCTAATTGAGTATAACAAAGTCCCCCTTATCGAGAATAACAATGTCCCCTGAACGAGTATAACAAAGCCCCCTGATCAAGTATAACAAAGGCCCCTCATCGAGTATAACAAAGTCCCCTGGTCGTGTATAACAAAGTCCCCTAATCGAGTTTAACAAAGGCCTATGATCGAGAATAACAAAATTTCCCTGATCGAGTATAACAAAGCCCCCTCATCGAGTATAACAAAGTCCCCCTTATCGGGAATAACTAAGTCCCTTGATCGAGTATAACAAAGCCCCCTGATCAAGTATAACAAAGGCTCCAGATCGAGTATAACAAAGTTTCCTGGTCGAGTATAACAAAGCCCCCTGATCGAGTATAACAAATTCCCGTGATCGAGTATGACAAAGTCCCCTGGTCGACTATAACAAAGTCCCCTGATCAAGTATAACAAAGGCCCTAGGTCGAGTATAACAGAGTCCCCTTTTCGAGTATAACAAAGTCCCCTGAACGAGTATAACAAAGGCCCCTGCTCGAGTATAACAAAGGACCCTAAAAGTCTATAACAATGTCCCCTGATCGAGTATAACAAAGCCCGCTCATCGAGTATAAAAAAGTCCCCTGATCGAGGATAACAAAGTCCTCTGGTCGAGTATAACAAAGACACCTGAACGAGTATAACAAAGGCCCCTGATCGAGTATAACAAAGTTCCCTGATCGATTATAAGAAAGGCCCCTGATCAAGTATAACAAAGGCCCCAAATCGAGTATAACAAAGTCCCCTGATCGAGTATAACAAAGTCCCCTGGACGAGTATAACAAAGGCCCCTTATCGAGTATAACAAAGTCCCCTGGTAGAATTATAAGAAACTCCCCTGATCGAGTATAACAAAGTCCCCTGATCGAGTATAACAAAGTCCCCTGGTCGAGCATAACAAAGTCCACTGAACAAGTATAACAAAGCCCCCTGATCGAGTATAACAAAGCCCCCTAATTGAGTATAACAAAGTCCCCTAATCGAGTATAAGAAAGCCCCCTCGTCGAGTATAACAAAGCCCCCTCATTGAGTATAAAAAAGCCCCCTGGTCGAGTATAACAAAGTCCCTGGTCGAGTATAACAAAGTCCCATGATCGAGTATAACAAAGTCCCCTGATCGAGGTAACAAAGTCCCCTGATCGAGTATATAACAAAGTCTTCAATCGAGTATAACAAAGCCCTGATCGAGTATATAACAAAGTCCCCTGATCGAGTATAAATAAAGACCCTGATCGAGTATACCAAAGGCCCTATCGAGTTTAACAAAGGCCCCTAATCGAGTATAACAAAGTTCCCTGATCGAGTATAACAAAGCCCCTTGATCGAGTATAACAAAGTCGCCTGATCGAGTATAACAAAGTCTCCTGATCGAGTATAACAAAGGGCCCTGATCGAGTTTAACAAAGGCCCCTGATCGAGTATAACAAAGTCCCCTGGTCGAGTATAACAAAGACGCCTGAACGAGGATAACAAATGCCCCTGATTGAGTATAACAAAGTTCCCTGATCGAGTATAACAAAGCCCCCTGATCCTAAGGTATAATAGGTCCCCTGATCAAGTATAACAAAGGTTCTGACTGATCGGTATATATAAAGTCCCTGATCAGGTATAATAAAGTCCCTGATCTAGTATACGAGTAATCAGCAAAGGCCCTTGATCGAGTATAACAAAGTCCCTGATCGAGTATAAAAAGTCCCTCCTCAACGAATATAACAAAGTCCCTGATCGAGTATAACAAAGTCTGATCGAGTATAACAAAGCCCCCTTATCTTGAATAACAAAGTCCCTGATCGAGGTATAACAAAGTCCTGATGAGGCCTTAAGGGCCCCTGATCGAAGTATAACAAAGTCCCTGGTCGGTATAACAAAGTCCCCTGGTCGAGTATAACAGAGTCCTGATCGAGTATATAAGTCTCTGATCGAGTATAACAAAGTCCCTGTTCAGGTATAACAAAGGTCCTGATCGATTATAACCGAGTCCTGTCTAGAATAACAAAGTCCCTGATCGAGTATATGAGGCCCTGATCAAATATAACAAAGTCCCTGGTGATGTATAACAAAGTCCCAGGTCGAGAAGGTATAACAAAGTCCCTGATCGTGTATAACAATGGCCCCAGATCGAGTATAACAAAGGTCCCTGATCGAGTATAACAAAGTCCTCGATCGAGTATAACAAAGCCCCCCATCGGTATAACAAAGTCCCTGATCAGGTATAACAATGTCCCTAAAAGAGAGTATAATGAAGTTCCCTGATCGAGGATAACAAAGCCTGTACAAGGTTTAACAAAGTCCTGAATCTAATTATAACAAAGTCCCTGATCGGGTATAACAAAGCCCCTGATCAGGTATAACAAAGCCCTCTTATCGAGAATAACAAAGTCCCATGATCGAGTAAAATGCCCTCATGTATAACAAAGTCCCTGATAAAGTATAACAAAGTCCCCTGATCGAGTATAAAAAAGTCCTGATCGAGTATAACAAAGGCCCTGATCGAGTATGTAAAGGTTCCCTGATCGAGAATATAAAGTCCCCTGATCAGGTATAACAAGTCCCCTTATCGAGAATAACAGTTTCCTGATCCGAGTATATAACAGTCCCCTGTTAAAGTATAACATAGTCCTCAGATCGGTATAATAACAGAGTCCCAGGTCTTGTATAACAAAGTCCCTGATCGAGTATAACAAATGCCCCTGATCGAGATATAACAAAGACATACAAACCAGGCATAACAAGTCCCTGATCGAGAGTATAACAAAGTTCCTGATCAGTATAACAAGCCCCCTGATCTGAGTATTAAAAGGCCCTTATCGAGGAATAACAAAGTCCCTGATCGAGTATAAGAAAGCCCTGATCATGTATAACAAAGGCTGATCGAGGTATAACAAAGTCCTGGTCAGGTATAACAAAGTCCCTTATCGAGAATAACTGTCCCTGATCGAGTATAACAATGCCCTGATCAAGTATAGCAGGAGGCTCCAGATCGGGTATAACAAAGTCCCTGGTCGTGTATAACAGTTCTGATCGGGTATAACAAAGTCTCTGATGGTGGCTTATGAGTATGACAAAGTCTCACATAATGTTTGACAAAATTTGCTGATCGAGTATAACAAAGTCTGTCTGGTATAATAAAGTCCCTGATTGAGTATAACAAAGGCCCTCTCTATGTTTAACAAAGGCCCTGATCGGGTATAACAATGTCCCTGGTCGGTATAACAAGGCCCCTGATCGAGTTTGCTTGAAGTCCCTGATCGAGTATAACAAAGTCCTGGTCGTGAACAGCTCACTGGTCAGTATAATAATGTCCTTGATCGAAACAATAGTTCTGGTCGGGTATGTAAGTCCCCTGATCGATTATAAATGAAGTCTCTGATTGGTATAACAAAGTCCGCTGGTCGAGTTATAATAAGCCCTGATCGATTATAACAGAGTTCTTTATCGAGTATAAAGTCCCTGGTCGAGTATGCAAAAGCCCTTTATCGATTATATAAGACTCCTGATCGCGGTATAACAAAGTCTGGGTAGAATGTATAAAAGTCCCTTGTCGAGTATAACAGTTCCTGATCGGAGTATAACAAGTGCCCTGATCGATTATAACAAAGTCGCCTGATCGAGGAGTAACAAAGGCCCTGATCGGGTATAACAAGTTCCCTGATCGAGTATAGCGAAGTCCCTCATCGAGTATAGAAAGTTCCTGATCGAGTATAACAGTCCCTGATCGAGTATAACAAAGTCCCTGATTGAGGTATAACAAAGTCCCGTTGATTATAACAAAGGCCCTGATTGTGTTTAACAAAGCCCCTGATCGGGTATAATAAGGCCCCTCATGGAGTATAACAAAGCCCTGATCGAGAATAACCGAAGCCCCCTCATCAGGTATAACTAAGTCACCTGATCGAGGATAAGCAAGTCCTTGATCAGAAGATATAATAAAAGTCCCTGATCGAGTATAAGAAAGGTCTGCCTAATCGGGGTATAGCAAAGGCCCCTAATCGGGTATAACTAAGGCCCTGATCCAGAGTATAACAAAGTTCCATGATCGGGTATAACCGAAGTCCTCATCGAATATAACAAAGAGTCACCTGATCCAGGTATAACAAAGTCCTGATCGTGTAGACAAAGTCCCTCATCGAGTATAACAAGGCCCTCTGTCTGAGTATAACTGATTCCTAGTCGAGTATAATAAGGCCTCTGATCGGGGTTAACAAGGCCCTGACGAGTATAACAAGGCCCCTCACTTGAGTATAAACAAAGTCCCTGATCGAGTATAGCAAAAGCCCTGATCGGGTAAAACAAGTCACTCTCGCCGAGTATAGCAAAGTCTGATCAGGTATAGCAAAAGCTGATCTCGAATATAACAAAGGGCATACGAACTAGAATAACAATGTCCTGATCCAGAGTACAACAAAGCCCCTCATCGAGTATAACAAAGCTGATCGAGGGATAACAAAGTCCCCTGATCAGGTATAACAAAGTCCCCTGATCGAGTATAAGAAAGTCTCCTAATCATTATAACCAAAGTCCTGATCCAGGTATAACAAAAGTCCTCATCCGGTATAACGAGTCCCTGAACGATTATAACAAAAGGCCCCCGATCATGTATAACAAAGCCCCTGATCGGAAGTATAACAAAGTCCTCATGGAGAGTATAACAAAAGTCTCTGGTCAGGTAAAAAAAAA